>NC_057811.1:44828212-44885986 GCF_018294505.1 Triticum aestivum | reverse complement strand
CTCGTCACCCTCGTCCAAGCCTTCCTCATCGTCCTCGTCATCCTCGTCCACGGCTTCCTCGTCGTCCTCATCGTCCTCGTCCACACCTTCCTTGTCGTCCTCCTCATTCTCGTCCATGCCTTCCTCGTCGTCCTCGTCATCCTCCACGCCTTCCTCGTCGTCCTCCTCATCCTTGTCACCCCCCTCCTCTTCCTCCATCACATCTCCCCCACTGGATCAACTCCCTGCATGAGCTCCGACTCATCCCCCTCCACTTCTTCCACCTGCCCAATCTCCTCCGGCCCCGGCGAGTCCGGAGACATGCCCGCTGCGACCCGAGCGGCGCGCCTCGAACGGATGTCCTCCTGCAACTGAAAGCGGCGCTCGGGAGTAAGCATCGCATAAGTAGTTATCTTGTGCCGAACCATGGCGGGGAATGTCACAAACGAAAAGAGGAAGATGGGTGATTTCCTAAGATTGCCGGCCAAAGAGGGAGAAGCAGGATGATGTCTAGTGGTGGCGGACACCGCTCGGCTTAAATAACTGCTTCTCGACCTCGGGCGATGAGCCGGAACGGTGACATGCGGCGTTCACTTCACCGACGGATGAGACGGCCGTCGGTCCTTTTGGATTCCGCAGCGCCGACACGTGGCGTTCATTCTATTAAATACCTCCACCTCCTCCAGACCGGCGTCACCGGAGGAAACGCACGTCGGACCCTTGGGTTTCCGGAGCGGCATTCACACCGAATACGAGGAGACACCCGTCGAACGGTGGGGTTTCTGCAATCAACACACGAATGTGACTCTGTGTAACGCATAACCGTGCCTCTACTGACTTCATAGTTGTGCCTTTCAGTGCAAACGATTCAACAGAATCATTTGGAACACCAAGACAAACTAACGTCACTCTACACAATGCGACACCGTGCCTTCCTGGGACCCATAACCGTCCGAAGAATATACCACACAAGCGTCTCTCGAATAGGCCATTCCGTGCTTCACAGAGTAAATAGTAGGTATTCACATCTGAACCAATTCCGCTGGGTCTCCCCAATTAAAGAACCTTTGTGCGCTGAACGGCGGTGCCTCTCCGTCTGATCGAGTCGACGGAATCATTCAGAACACAAACACACGGGAGCGTGACTCTATATTATAGGGCAGCATGCCTTTTAGCGCTTCACGCCCGTGCATGTAACCCTTAACACTGCCACAAACGTCCACGCCATCGTCAGTGCACAAGTCATGTCGCTACCTGGTATAGAACCGTAGCTGTAGTCACTTCACGCCCGTGCTTCTAATAAAAGAAGCCCCACGCAACTCAGCACAGAGCCGTGGCTTTTAAAAACAAGGAAATTACACTTTTTAACACCTCGACTCTCGAACCGGCCACTCGCAAAGTAAAGATTTAGCGTTAACACCTAAACCCATTCCGCTTTGTTTCAACAATATACTTACAAAACGTGACTCTCCGACACACCCGACCATGCCCTGATGGCATTCATGTCCGTGCCTCTTCTACTGAACTAGTCAACGGAATCATTTCGAACACAAATACAGGCAAATGTGACTCTACATAAAACCACAACATCTGGAACACCAAGACAAACTAACGTCACTCTACACAATAAAACGCCGTGCCTTCCTTGGACCCATGACCGTGCGAAGAATATACCACACCAGCGTCTCTCAAATAGGCCATTCCGTGACTCACAGAGTAAACAGTGGGTGTTCACATCTGAACCAATTCTGGTGGGTCTCCCCAATTAAAGAAAGAACCTGACGGTGCCTTTGTGCGCTGAACGCCCGTGCCTCTCTGTCTATATTATACGGAATCATTCAGAATTCAAACACACGGGAAAGTGACTCTATAGTATACGGTAGCATGCCTTTTAGCGCTTCACGCCCGTGCCTGTGACCCTTAACACTGCCACGAACGTCCACGCCATCGTCAGTGCACAAGTCATCGTCTGCGGCTATATTCACTTCACGTCCGTGCTTCTAATAAAAGAAGCGCGACGTAACTCAGTACAGAACCGTGGCTTTTACAAACAAGTAACTTATGCTTTTAAACAACTCGACTCTCGAATCTCACAAAGTAAACAGCTAGCGTTAACATCTACACCCATTCTGCTCTCTTTCCATGATAAACGCACGAACATGACTATGCGAAAGACAAAACCATTCCCCCATGGGATTCACCTGCGTACGTGCCTATTTTTCTCAACGAGTCAACGGAAACATTTCGAACACAAATATAGGTGAACATGACTCTATATAAAACCACAACATGAATCTGTGGGATGCAAGCCCGTGTCTGTGACCCGAAACACTGCAACACAGAAAAGCCACGAATGTACACGCCTTCATCAGTACACAAGTCATTACAATACTAGGTTCACAACCGTGGATGCAGAGACTTCACGTCCCGTGCATCATAAGTAATGGCGCCTAATTACAATGATACTCGAAACCAAAATACATTTTGTAAGCAAGGTAGCTGACAGCGAAATTTCACAAGACAACGTAAGAAACTCGACTCCACTGCTTAACAACACCAGACGCACACAACAGCCAGGGACACTGCTGTATACCTAGTCCCCACCGACCTTGTTGCTGGTTTGCTCCCGGCGCAGTTCATCAATCTCCTTCTTCGGCGCCTTCATATTCTCGTCATGTCGCTTCACACCTGCGGCCGATTCCTGCAACGACCGGATGTGCTCTCTAAGGAGATTTCTCGTCTCAACCGTAATTTCTACGATCCTGGCATTCGCCCTCCAAATCTTCCTTTGTTTCCTCGCAAAGCTTCTTCCACGCGTAGGTGATCTCCAGCAGCTGCTCGTACGTTTTGTCAGCCTTTGGAAGTGAAACCAAAGTATTCATCTCATCGACCAGGTTATTGAGAGTAACTAACAAGGACCTCACAGCACTTGCCGTCGCTGCCCCGCTCACCATTCCCTTCTCTTTCGAGCCACAGCTGCTTCCCAATTCTGTAGCAGGGGACTTCTGTTCAAGACTATGACGCAGACTAACCCTACCTCCAACTGACTATAAATCAGTATCAGCAAGACACACCCACATCAAATTAGGAGTCAGCTGACCACAATAATTCATGTTTCACAAACTAAATCAAAGCAGCCGAAAGAAAGAAAAAACAAATGAAGGAGAAGCAGAAACAGGGTGAACTTACAGATGAGGAACCCTCACGAGCCGGGATCTCCTCCCGCGACAGCGCACGGCGGTCCGGAGTAGTCTCCTTCTGCCCAGCCATGGCGGAGATGGTCAGTGAATAGTGATGAGCAATAGGAGTGGAAGGCCTGGCGGCGGACGAAGGGAGGAGTAGAATGTGGCTAGGGTTTCGAGACCCCGTCCTGCTTAAATAGTCGGAGCCTGGCCTCGGCGACGAGCCAGAGCGGTGTCACCGGACGAGATGCCCATCGGACCATTAGTTTTCTGGAGCGGCGCCACGTGGCGTTCACTCCCGAATACGACGAGACGCCCGTCGAACCGTTGGGTTTCCGCGATAAACACACGAATGTGACTCTTGGTAAAGCATAACCATGCCTCTTCGTGCTGCACGGACGTGCCTGCCGTTGCGAACGGTTCAACGGAATCATTTGGAACACGAAAACAACATAACATGACTCTTCACAATACCACGCCGTCACTTCCTGGGACCCACCATCGTGCAAAGAATACACCATAGCAGCTTCTCTCGAACAAGCCATTCCGTGCCTCACCGAGTAAACAGTGAGTGTTCACACCTGAACCCTTTCCGCTCGGTTTCCGCAATTAAAGAAACGAACGTGACTGTGAGTAAGACCAAACGGTGCCTTTCCGCTGGGTTTCCATCTGATCAAGTCAACGGAATTATTCGGAACACAAACATAGACAAGCGTGACTCTATATAATACCACACCATGCCCGTACCTCTCCCATCTAATCGAGTCCACGCCTCTATCAAGTAATATACGAAACATCAAGAATGAAGCGTGAGTGTGCTTTTGAAAACAAGGAAACAAAGTTTTAAAAACAGCGTCTATCACATAGGCCATTCGGTGCCTCACAGATTCAACAGTAAGTGTTGGCGTCTCAACCCATTCCGCTCGGTTAAAGAAACGAACGTGACTGTGCGTAATGCAAAGCTATGCCTCTGTGGGCTCACCGGCCATGCATCTCCTTCTGATCGAGTCGACGGAAGCACTCGGAACAGAAACACAGGGGAACGTCACTATATATCATACGGCACCATGCCTCTTAGCGCTTCACGCCCGTGCCTGTGAGACTTAACATTACCACGAACGTGCACGCCATTGTCAGTACACAACTCATGTCGCTGGCTGGTACAGAACCGCGGCTGTATTCACTTCACCCCCGTGCTTCTAATAAAAGAAGCGCGACACAACTCAGTACAGAACCGTGGCTTTTAAAAACAAGGAACTTACGCTTTTAAACAACTCGACTCTCGAATCGGCCACTCACAAAGTAAACAGCTAGCGTTAACATCTAAACCCATTCTGCTTTCTTTCCATGATAAACGTACGAACGTGACTATGCGAAAGACGAAACCATGCCCCCATGGGATTCACCTGCGTAGGTGCCTATTTTTCTGAACGAGTCAACGGAATCATTTCGAACACAAATACAGGCGAATGTGACTCTATATAAAACCACACCATGAATTTGTGGGGTGCAAGCCCGTGTCCGTGACCCGAAACACTGCAACACACAAAAACCACGAACGTACACGCCTACATCAGTACGCAAGTCATTACAATACTAGGTTCACAACCGTGGCTGCAGAGACTTCACGTCCCGTGCATCATAAGTAACGGCGCCTAATTACAATGATACTCGAAACCAAAATACATTTTGTTAGCAAGGTAGCTGACACCGAAATTTCACAAGACAAGGTAACAAACTCCACTCCACTGCTTAACAACAACAGACGCACACAACAGCCAGGGACGCTGCTGTATATCTAGTCCCCACCGACCTTCTTGCTGGTTTGCTCCCGGTGCAGTTCATCAATCTCCTCCTTCAGCGCCTTCGTAATCTTGTCATGTTGCTTCACAGCTGTGGCCGATTCCTGCAACGACCGGGTGTGCTCTTCAAGGAGATTGCTCCTCACAGCCGTAATTTCTACGATCGTGGCATTGGCCTTCTCCAAATCTTCTCTTGTTTCCTGGTAGAACTGCTGCCACTCGTAGGTGACCTCCAGCAACTCCTTGTACGTTCTGTCAACCTTTGCAAGTGAAACCAAGGCATTCATCCCATTGACCAGGTTAATGAGAGTAGCTCCAACTGACTGTAAATCAGTATCAGCAAGACACACCCACATCAAATTAGGAGTCAGCTGACCACAATAATTCATGTTTCACAAACTAAATCAAAGCAGCCGAAAGAAACAAAAAACGAATGAAGGAGAAGCAGAAACAGGGTGAACTTACAGACGAGGAACCCTCACGAGCCGGGAACTCCTCCCGCGACAGGGCACGGCGGTCCGGAGTAGTCTCCTTCTGCCCAGCCATGGGGGAGATGCTCAGTGAATAGAGATGAGCAAGAGGAATGGAAGGCCTGGCGGCGAACGAAGGGAGGAGTAGAATGTGCCTAGGGTTTCGAGACCCCGTCCGTCCGCCTTAAATAGCCGGAGCCTGGCCTCGGGCGACGAGCCAGAGCGGCGTCGCCGAAGGAGACGCCCGTCGGACCATTAGGTTTCTGGAGCGGCGCCACATGGCATTCACTCCCGAGGTACGAAGAGACGCCCGTCGAACCGTTGGGTTTCCGCGATAAACACACGGATGTGACTCTTGGTAAATCATAACCATGCCTCTTCGCGCTGCGTGGAGATGCCTGCCGTTGTGAACTGTTCAACGGAATCATTTGGAACACGAAAACAACATAACATGACTCTTCACAATACCACGCCGTCACTTCCTGGGACCCACCACCGTGCAAAGAATACACCACAGTAGCTTCTCTCGAACAAGCCATTCCGTGCCTCACCGAGTAAACAGTGAGTGTTCACACCTGAACCCTTTCCGCTGGGTTTCCGCAATTAAAGAAACGAACGTGACTATGGGTAAGACCAAACGATGCCTTTCCGCTGGGTTTCCATCTGATCGAGTCAACGGAATTATTCATAACGCAAACACAGATGAGCGTGACTCTATATAACACCACACCATGCCCGTGCCTCATCATCTAATCGAGTCCATGCCTTTATCGAGTAATATACGAAACATCAAGAAAGAAGCGTGACTGTGCTTTTGAAAACAAGGAAACAAGCTTTTAACAACAGAGTCAATAGTAAGTGTTGGCGTCTCAACCCATTCCGCTGGGTTAAAGAAACGAATGTGACTGTGCGTAATGAAAAGCTATGCCTCACCGGCCGTGCCTCTCCTTCTGATAGAGTCTGACGGAAGCACTCAGAACAAAAACACAGGGGAGCATGACTCCATATTATACGGCAACATGCCTCTTAGCGCTTCACGCCCGTGCCTGTGACCCTTAACAGTACCACGAACGTCCACGCCATTGTCAGTACACACCTCATGTCGCTGCCTGGTACAGAACCGCGGCTGTATGCACTTCACGACCGACGCTAACAAGAGACATCCATGCCCAGAGCCTACTCATCTACATGTACCAACGAACGAAACAACACGACGACAATGCAACGCATAAATGCTTTACAGATTCATGTAAGTACAAAAGGCCACATGCCCCAACGCAACGAAAAAACACACGCTTCAAGCTCTCTGCCTACACTCCAGCAACGTTCTTGATCGGCTGGTGGGCGAGCGCATCCTCAATCTGCTTCTTCGTCGCCTCATGACCTTCCTTCACAGCAGCATACGAATCCTCAACCAGGCTCTTGTACTTGACGAGGACCTCAGCCTTCTCATCCATAAGCTGCTCCACTTCGCCCGACAGCTTCTGCACCAACGCATGGCTCTGCTCATACAGATTCTTCCAGCGGGCGGCCTCCTGATCCTTCTGGTGGAGCTCTTTGAGAAGCTTCTCATTCTCACACAGAGATCGAAATATGAGACCAGTGGACTTCTCCACAGAGGCATTGCTCTGCTGCACCAACTTCTCCAGGCGAGCGATGAACTGCTGCTGCTTAATTAGCTCATTGAGCACGTCGTCGCTGGCTAAGGAATTCGGTACTGCCATCTGGCCGAGATCGTCTCCATGGCGAATGCGCTTGTGGGAGGATTCGCCTCCAGGCGAGAGATCGTTGGACACGTGGGCAACGGGGCAGGATATCCCTGCTGCCGCTACAGTGCAGCGGCGGCACCTCCCCCTTCTTTCCGCGGCTTTGGTCCTTGCTGCGTGGTTGCTTGAACACCCAGAACCCCTCTTACCTGCCATGGCGCAAGCAAGGAGCTACCAGCTAGAAAGAGGTGCCTGTCTCTGGAGAACTGTGGACGTGGAGTGTTCCATGAGTAGGTACCTTTTTATAACACATGCACACCGGTCAGACGGTCAAACAGAGTAACCGACGCCTCGAATTCTCACAATCTCTCTAAAATACCTCGAACTCTGCATGCCTGGGAAACACAAGTACTATCATTTCGTCTCCCCGTGCGTTCGTCCACACTACAACCACTCAACTTCTTTCAAATGGTCCGTATATATTCAATAAAAAACATCTCAAACACAGTTAACTTACTGTGTACGTCTGTCTGTATTCCAGAGAAATTACTGTCGAATTCATACTATTATCCATTGCCATTTTTTTAAATGATATTAATATCAAAATCTCACTATATCCGCGAATTAACTTGCACGCTTCTCGAGGTGACACCTTAGTGAAAACGTCGGTAACACACGCAGGCACGAACGTGACGCTCTTTAATAACAAACAGTGCCTCCCTGGAACACACCACCGCGACTCTCCACAAAAAAGGAACGAGTTGACAAGGAAAACATTTCCATACAAAGCGTCAGTAGTCTGCCTGTTGCATTAGCAACACAGTGCCAACTCGGCTTCACTACCACGCACCTCACAATGACTCGCTAGAGAAAATGCATGTAACACACGCGTGGACAAACGTGACTCTGGCTAATAACAATACTTGCCTCCGCCATTTTCACGTCCATTCCTCTCCAAAAGAAGGAGTGAGCGGAATCATTTGGAAATACCAAAAGCATACAACCGTGGTAACTTGACTCTGACCAATGCGTTAACATGCTTCGCACGAGTTCATGTCCATGCCTCTCCAAATAAACTGGCGAGCGGAATCGTTTGGAACACAAAGAACCATGAAACATGACTCTCTCTAATAACAATCAGTGCCTCCCTGCAACGCACCACCGCGACTCACCACAAAAAAGGAAGCAAAACATTTCCATACACAGCGTCAGTAGTGTGCCTGTTGCATTAGCAACACAGTGCCAACTCAGCTTCACTTCCACGCACCTCACAGTGACTCGCCAGAGAAAATGCATGTAACACACGCATGGACAAACGTGACTCTGGCCAATAACAATACTTGCCTCCGCCGTTTTCACGTCCATTCCTCTCCAAGAGAACGAGTGAGCGGAATCATTTGGAAATACCAAAAGCATACAACCGTGGTAACTTGACTCTGACCAATGCGTTAACATGCTTCCCATGAGTTCATGTACATGCCTCTCCAAATGAACTGGCGCGCGGAATCGTTTGGAACACAAAGAACCATGAAACGTGACTCTCTCTCTAATAACAAACAGTGCCTCCCTGGAACGCACCACCGCGACTCTCCACAAAAAAGGAACGAGTTGACAAGGAAAACATTTCCATACACGGCATCAGGAGTGTGCCTATTGCATTGGCAACACAGTGCCAACTCGGCTTCACTTCCACGCACCTCACAGTGACTCGCCAGAGAAAATGCATGTAACACACGCGTGGACAAACGTGACTCTGGCTAATAACAATACTTGCCTCCGCCGTTTTCACGTCCATTCCTCTCTAAGAGAATGAGCGAGCGGAATCATTTGGAAATACCAAAAGCATACAACCGTGGTAACTTGACTCTGACCAATGCGTTAACATGCTTCCCATGAGTTCATGTACATGCCTCTCCAAATGAACTGGCGAGCGGAATCGTTTGGAACACAAAGAACCATGAAACGTGACTCTCTCTAATAACAAACAGTGCCTCCCTGGAACGCACCACCGCGACTCTCCACAAAAAAGGAATGAGTTGACAAGGAAAAAAAATTCCATACACAGCATCAGGAGTGTGCCTGTTGCATTGGCAACACGGTGCCAACTCGGCTTCACTTCCACGCACCTCACAGTGACTCGCCAGAGAAAATGCATGTAACACACGCGTGGACAAATGTGACTCTGGCTAATAACAATACTTGCGTCCGCCGTTTTCAAGTCCATTCCTCTCCAAGAGAACGAGCGAGCGGAATCATTTGGAAATACCAAAAGCATACAACCGTGGTAACTTGACTCTGACCAATGCGTTAACATGCTTCGCATGAGTTCATGTCCATGCCTCTCCAAATGAACTGGCGGGCGGAATCGTTTGGAACACAAAGAACCATGAACGTAACTCTGAGTAACGCCAAGCCATGCCCCTGTGGATCACACAAAAACACAAAAATCAAAAAAAAAATGCTAACATCCCACCGACTAACAGTTAAGATGGCAAGCAAAAAACAAGCTCATGGAAGTACACAGAAAGTTTCACCAATCTTGATGTCCAAACGGACGGTCGAAGATTCGAGACGCTTCGCCATTTCCATAGGAGGGTGAGCGCTGGTGGCCTCACTTCCATGCGCCTCATCATGGAATGTCATAGAAAACGTCTGTAACACACGCAGGCACGAACGTGACTCTGGGTAACACCAAACCATGCCCACGTGGATGTCACCACACTAAAATAAAAAAACGCTCCCGCAGTTGAGCAAGCAAGGAAAAAAACAAGCCCATCGAAGCCCACAGAAAGTTACACCAATCTTGATGTGAAACCGGACGGTCGAAGATTCGCGACGGTTGGACCATTTCCCTCTCTCCCTCCACTCCTTTCTTCCTTTTGCTTTCGCACCGAAAATCTCGAACACTTCACCAGTTCCCCTCTCTCGAACACCCTCCTCTCTCCTTCTGCCCGCATTGTCCAATCCAGCAGACCAACCAAAAATCCAAATCGCGTTCGCCTCACCCACCAACCGCCATCCACTTTGAGATACAGACAGTCGGTGGGTGCCCGCGAAAACATCAAAAACCTCTCCCGGCGGCGGCGGCGACTGACGGCGATGACCCCTGCTCACGGCGGAGGTACCAACAGAGAGCAAGGAGAAAAAGCAGCCGATGGATGCGACGAATCCCTCACAAGCAATCGAAGGTAAAAAAATATTAATCCATTACATTCCATTACCACAGTTCGATCAAAGCGATTTTCCCCCTTTTTGACGGACATGAACCCTAACCGCCACACAAAACAGCGTTTCCAAAAAGTCTGTTTAGACTTTTCTAGCAAAATTGAAATAAGGTAGACACGCGTGCAATAGGATGCTACCACTATCCGCCACAAAAATCTGCTCGCAAGATATTTGCCTAAAACGTATTGTGCATGCCAGAACTATCTAGGACACCGCTCTAGATTCAAACCATGAGAGCATCCTTAAATTCAAAACCTGCTATTTACAGGAGATTCTATATATCCGTTGATTGTATCTGTTTCAAATTATGTGCCTCTCTCATATCAACATCCATGCTCCAATAATAGATCTAGCTGTGTGCTTATAGCGTGAAACAATCTGTGCCTCTCCGGCAGTGACTTTTTTTGTCCATGGGATGCATCTCCTCTTTTTGCTATGAAATTAAATTTTGCTTCTATTGCTGCTAACGCCTGGGAATTTTTACGCAGCAAGGAATGGTAATAAGAAAAACAGGGTACCTGCAGAACAGCCTGCCATGCAGCAAGGTACTATAAAAGGCTCACACAAACCATATAACAAAAACTATGTAGCAGCAACAGTAAGTTAACCACTTACGTCCACACAATCTTGGGAAATTACACTTCGATGAAATTTTTCACACACTATGTGTATCATTATTCATTCGAGAACATTTTATCTTACCCTCTAAACCTTACAATTATATTTAGAGAATATCATTTGAAGTGTTTTTCCCTATAAAAAAGACTTCCCCTCACTGGTATGGACTTGACAGCAGCCATACTGCTCACACCTGACCCTAATTTCCATCACTGATTGGCTAAACCAAGAGTTAGGAGGAAGACTCGATATAACAAGAAAACAATGGATTGATCGCCTTTTTAGCTCAGGAAATGAAAGAAAAGGGCTATCTTATGAATCTATGTAGATTAAGTTTCAGATTCTTTTTGTGCAGTCGTGGAAGACATGGTTTTAAAACTATATCCCATTTATTTCGATTTTGCTACATAATCCTTTTGTTACATAATCATCGTGCAGGTGACGGATGTGCAAGAGGAGATATTGAAACGATTTTGTCTGAACTTAATAGTGCATATCCAGAAAAACCACTCATCTCTCCTGACCCGTCAGAAAAAAGAACGAAGCGGAACATGGACAACGAAGCACCCGAGCAAGTGCCAGCACCAACTTTGAGCAGGGAGCTACAAAAAGAGAGGCCATCAGAAACCAAGACTGCCGTTCCTCCTAGAACAAAAAGACAAAAGATAAAGGACAAAACTCAACTCATCAGCGACAGTGCTACCTTGCAGCAGCAGCAGCCAACACCTCTAATGGTGCTCCCGCCAGCAGTTACAGGGGTCAAGAATGAACTAACTAAAACCAAGAAGAAAAATAAAAGACAACGGTTGGAAGAAGACGAGGATGATGCGAGCAAAGAGTCAGAGCGTGATGTTGCCGACGACGACGATGGCACAAAACATGATGATGATCTCATTCGTGCAGAGGGCGATGACGCCGCAGGGGACAACGGTGGCGCCGCAGAGGACAGCAACGATGATGTAAAACACATTTTCTCTACAGATTTTTCCTATCGCTTTTCACCCATGAAAACCAAACCATCCTCTATAACAAAACACTCTTTTTCTACACAGGGAAAACCAAGACAGAAGCGGACAAAGAGGATAAACACAAGTGGAAAAGAATTGGCAGCAAGAACGGATGATGAACATGAGGCAACAACAACTAAGGACAAATGTGAAATCAAGGCAGGAGCAGCATTTGATCAGGTCAATAGAGCATGGAACTTACTAGAAGAACGTCACCGGCAAGATGTTAGGACGGCCGGGTTTGGAAGCATAGAGGAATGCCAAATAAAGCGCTCCATCTGCAAATCGCTTGCAGCACACATCTACGACAACCTGGACACAGAAAGCATGACAATAGCATTCAGTGATGCTGATCAGCTGAAAGAAATCAAGATTACCAAGGAAGCTATACACAAGGTGTTTGGATACCCAAACGGCAAGGAAAAGTCAGCACCAAGGCCAGAGAAGAGCCCAACCTCAATGAAAGAACTGATCACAGAACTTGGCCTCAAGAAAATGGATTTCCATCATGACGATCTGTTTAAAGAACTACAAAAATTGGTGAAAGTACATGACGAACAATCAAACAGGAAATCAGTTAAAATATTTTTCCTTATTTTTTTCCACAACGTTGTCTGTGGAACAACCTCCCCTACCTTCAGCAAACAAGCCATTATGGTCAAGGACTTGGACTATCCAGAAATGGAAAAGATGGATATCTACGAGGTAATCGTCGAAAGTATTAAGGAAGGAGCCAAGATATGGCAGAAGCACAGGTTGTTGCCTCAGGAAGAAAAGAACAAAAAGCATCTCAATGGTTTAGCACAGGGACCCGTAATAATGTACCTCGACTCCCTGTTGCTTCCGACCGACAGAATAGAAATGCGCAAGATTGCAAAGACAATGGACAAGACATCATTACCGCGAGCAAACCACCTAAAAGAGAGTGACCTAAAGAAAATAGCTAGATCAGACATGAAAAGGGACGGAAAAGCACGACCAGATGACTATGAATTTGGCAAGATAAAGGTATAGCCCTATTGAATATATATGCATTATCCCTTATAAAAACAGTTTCCAGTCTAACCAATTCCATTCTGCCGAAACAATGCAGACATGGAAAGGAACAGCAGAGAGGATCTTCTATGCCAGCACAGCAACACCTTCGTATTCAATATAGATGATACCAGCACAACAACAGGAGCACCAGCAGACGACCAAGCTACTACCACCTCCAACCAAGCGCCAGGACAAAGCACATGTCAGCACGAGTGGAAGCAAGGAACCAGTCACAGGCACCAGCATAGGATCATATGAAATATTCGGACGGATAGAAGAAACATTGAAACAAGTACTCAACGAAACAAAACAGATACTGGGAATAAAGACCAGGGTTGGACACTAATGCAGCGAACAAGAGGAGGAATTAGATGAAAACATGAAGAACTCAGGGGTGCAACAAACAACGGCCCTGATTGATTCTCTCGAACAACTTAGAAAATTTCAGGACATTGTTTGCAGAGTGAGCTTACCAGAAGAGACGACGTTGAAGTTGCAGGATGGAGCAGACGCAGGAGCCACAGCTGCACTTGTACATGGCAACCACACGAAAGAAGTTGCAGCCATAGCAGAACCAGGAGCGAGGAGAAAAAGGAAGAAGGAATAACAAGACCAACAAAACAAACATGAAAGGAAGAAAAGAATAACAAAATCAAGAACACAAACCTCGAGAATTATCCAGAGGGAGACAAAAGAACATAACAAGGTGCAAAAAGAGCAAAGCAAGGAGCACGTATCAACCAATACAGCAAGTGCCGAAGGACAGCAAGAACAAGGTAGAAAAGTAGCTGCAGAAGCAGAGAATCAAGATGAGAAATAGGTAAATGAGAACAAATACATCATCCATGTGACTTGAAAGCGATGCTTTCAAACTTGAACTTAAAAAATCTGTCTTCGATTCTGTCAGGGACACGGCAAGAGAACGCCACCGAAACATAAAGGCCAACAGCAGCATGTCCTCAAGAACACCGAGCAAGAGGATGAAAGCAATAGAAGAAGCAACCCAACAACAGATGATGCTCCCTCAAGAGCGTCAACAGGAGCAGTACAAGAGACGAACAGGATCGGAGGCAGCAAAGACGTGAGTATAAAAAATCAGTCTCTACTTTCTAAAAAGTCCCTTCTCTCTAAACTAGAAACTGTCTTGAGTTAACTGACAAATCTGCAACAAAATATACACTCAGCCGGACAAGTATCATATCAACACTCCCGCAAACGAGGCACGGGCTGATCTAGCATCGACCGTTAACAGCACGGCACAAAAACAAGAAGAAAACAACAAAGAAGAGGTAAAACTTCCAAACCCACTTGGCCCAAATACCGTCAACTCATATTGTTTCATCTATCAGGTATTACAAGCACAGCAAAGAGAAGAGGATGCCCATGCAAAACAGAAAGTTGATATAGAATAGCTCTTCAGCACAAGAGCATTTCAGATGACCGATACAGGGGAGAAAGCCTCAGACACTGCACCTGGTAACACACCCAAGGCTGGTATACAAAGCAAAGAAAAAGTGGACGCACAAACGGATATCCCAACCACCGGCGCAAAGGTAAAATTCGACAAGAACCATTATTCCAAAATTTATAAGAAATGTACTGCCCAGCACAACCTGTCACAGTAATACAAGAATTACAAGCAATGAATCATGCTTTTTCTTTTTCATGAAACGCAGGAAACAAACGAGGACGGTCATGCCGAAGAACAGCAAGGAGTACAAATAGAACAAACCAAAAAACAAGGGCAAATGGCGACTAAAATTGTCACGACCGGTTTTTTTTCAATAAAATAATTATTGAGAGACCAATCCCTTTTACGGACCAGCAAGGAAGAATTCCTTCTCACTGGTAGACAATATCTTGGTCACAGAAGAAAAATGCCAGGAGTACTGAATATAATACAAGGTTGAGCGGAGACTGCCCAACAATTTATTACATGCACGCCGATAAAACAAGACGGCGGGTGGGGTGGCATAACAACTAACTCACGATAATAACGGTGGTGGAAATATCACCGCGAAGCGAGTGATATGACTCCTGAAGACTACAGCTCTTCGAGCGTCGAAGCGAGGCTCGAGGAGACTTATTGCGGGTGGCGGAAGCGTATATAATACAAGTGACCAATATCCGGGATCGCGCAGGACTGACTGGGACTCCTCTAGGCGTCGGACGCGCTATCAAACTCTTCATCCAAGAGATCGCCTTCGTCAACATCTGGCCAAATCAACAAGCCAGGTGAGTACTATGAAAGTACTCGCAAGACAGTTCGGACATAAGATATAACAAGTGTAAACATGAAGCACATGAACAAGTTAACCAGTGCGTTCAGACATAGAGATAATAAATACTGGGTGCCAAACGAGGGTCTGAATGACTCCTCGAGAGGAAACTGCAAGAATAGTAATGCTGGTGCCAAATGAGGGTCTGAATGACTCCTCGAGAGGAAACTGCAAGAATAATAATACTGGTGCCAAACGAGGGTCTGAATGACTCCTCGAAAGGAAACTGCAAGAATAATAATACCACAGTCGGGCGTCGGGGCGACACCACATAAAGGGCTTATAACAGGAAATAAAGGAAGTGCATGCCACAGTCGGACGTCTGAGCGACATCACATAAAGGGCTTATATTTATAGTAAGAAACAAAAACACGCCACAGTCGGACGTCTGCGCGACGTCACATAAAAGGCTTATATTTAAAGTAAGAAACAAAAACACGCCACAGTCGGACGTCTGCGCGACGTCACATAAAGGGCTTATATTGTAGCTCAATAATTCAATAGTTCGGGAACATAAATTATCACAAGTACGAGACAAATATAAAGTTAGTCCATCCACAGGAATAATAATTAAACTGGATTTACCACTTGAGCTTATTCACCGGGGACAAGTTTTCCACGCGGATAGATATGGATATACTGATTACACTACTTGATCATGGATACGATGACTTGGAAGAATTTGACTCTGCAGAGTTTGTACTTAACCACAGCCAACGGATTCCAGTAGTCACGGGGACTAGTTCCGTTTATGGTGTTTTAGAAGAAACACGTCTAACCAGTACACACCCATTCAACATTCCGAAGCCAGGGATCACCCTCGGCAACGTTCAAGAAAAACCTTGAGACGGGGAGGCTACAACCTCGCGTAGCATGGGATCAAATTTCTATACGCGCGCTCTAAGGGGGTGCCCCCCCCCTCTCGGTCCCAACCGGAAACACCCATGCCCCCTGACCGGATGACTGGCTTTAATCCTGGGCCAAGGTACCATCATCCCGGCCCCTCTGTTTGGTGTGTACACGGAAAGAGGTTACCAACTTACTAAACCGCATCCTAGCAAAGAAACATGTGGTAGCACGGAAGGGGAACGGACGATAACGTGACTCCGTCCACGTTAACGTCGGAATTCGTCGGATGACGCAAGGTTGGTATGCTACAACAGTACCACCTTGCTGCCCTTCATGTCACCACATGATTAGGCCATCTCTCATCAGAGATCATCGCAACTTTGGAACGTGCGGGTAGTTGCCTCACAAGCAACGAGGTATTCACCGACACTCATATGCCACGCACAAACTTTCACCCAAACATGCAAAACACCTGTCATATCAAATGTTCAAAACATGCTTGCCTGGTTCGGAGAAGTCGGAGTCTAGCTCGGCGAAGTTCGCGGCTCTGTCACCTCTTCCAGAACCTACGGCATAACGAAAACGAGCACTAACGTGAAAACCAACGCGTGCACAGAAAATTCTCCAAAAAACTTTCAAATAAATCCCATAAAAAACTAGACAAAATTTTAAGACTGTCAGAAAAAGAATCACTCAAAAATCCCTTTTTATTAAAAAGTTATAGAGGTTTCTGTCCAGGGACTTATCTGTAATGAAACAGAAAAGTTCCAGGGTTTAAACTGAGAAAACAGAAAACGCTTCGGAAAGAAATGCGCCAGCTAAAAAAGGAAAGCGTATTTTGCCCGAAGGAGCCAACAGAAAACGGTTCGCGAGTGGAAACAGAAGAGAGGCTGACAGGGGGTCCCACATGTCAGGTTTAAAAACCTCGCCGGCGCCCGAAGACTGCGGTGGACGCCGGCGTCGAACCACGGCGAGTCAGGGAGATCGGAGGGTACCAAGAGCTTCAGCGTGTTCTTCCGCGTCGGTGGGTGGTGGACTCGACCAACGGGGAGCACCACGTCGACGGCGACACTTTCTCCGGCGGACGGCGGCTCGGGTGAGGGTGGAGAACTCCGGTGGAGGGCTGCAAACTTCGAATTGAAGCGCGGGTCAGAAGGAGGGATGCATAGTGAAGCTACTGGCAAGAGATGGGAGGCAGAGGTGCACGCACGGGAGCGAATCGAGTTGGATCCCGTGGCGGGTCGCGGCGGCCGGAGTCGAGGAAGGAGACCTCCTCGGGGCTCTTCAAGTGGCTAGGCGTGCTCTAGGTGGAGTGCAGGGATGGTGTGGGTTCGAGTAGAAGCTCGGGGCCTCTATTTATAGGCGGGTCGACGGGGTGGCCGTGAATGGAGAATCTCCGGCGAGCAATTACGGCGATGCAGTGGATTGGCAGCAGGTTTGAGTGGCCAGGCAGCATCAGTGGAAGTTACTGGTGTCATTCCCCCGCTAATCTCGGCTGGTCTTGGCGTAACGGCGCCGGTCCACGGTGGGGTGGCCGCACGGGCACGTCGGCGGCAGAGAGCGCGCTCCGCGCCCTGTGGTTCACGACGAGAGTGGCAGCGCGTTCTGGGGAGTGGAAGGCCACGCGGCGAGCTCCGGTGCCTTGGGCGGCGCTGGGTGGCGTCGTCAGCGCCGCGCCTCTCCCTGGCGGCCGCAAAGCCGCCGCTGGCGTCGGTCACGGGGCGGCGCACCTTCTGCTGCTCGCCGCCGACGTCCGCAAGGTGCCAGACGCTCGTGCGGTGCAGAGGACAAGGGGGAGGGGACAGGGAACACGGCGACGCAGCGGCATTGGCGAGATCGACGTTGGGTTCTGAAGAGAACGACAGTGCACTGAAACTGTTCTCTGAACTTAACTAAACTTGACATTGACAAAGCACTGCAGGTGTTCGACAGAATGATTTGGCAAGCAGAAAAAAATTTCTGGAGCTGGTACTTGGTGAGGTGACCACTCAATGCACCCAGAGGCTGCCTGATTTTACTTGGAATTTTTGGAGAAGGATTTGAATGAATTTCACCAAATTTGACAAATCTGATCCAAACTTGCAGCAAGTGTAGTTTGAAAATTTTGAACTGAAGACCAGTGGATCTTCATGAATCTTGGTTGAGGGTTCAAAGGACTAGGAAGGGAAAAAGGTTTGGGGGCAAAAATCAAAGCAGAAAGTGTAGCTCCTTTGTAAATCACCAATGGCTAGAATAGAAGACAGAAATTTGTTTGAATAAGATTTAAATGGAAAATAATCATATGGGGAGGTTCAACTTGCTGGATTTGATGCAACTCATCATCCAAAGGTGAGGGAAGGTTTAGGAGAGAGTATTTTCACTAAGGCCATGGCAAGATAGAAATGTTGAAAGTGGCAAAGGATTATTCCAAAGGCCATAGTGCAAATTTCAAAGAGATTTTCAAAAGGCATTTTCCGAAGTGAAAAGTATTTTGTCTTGAGTCCAAATAAAAAGCAAGAACCTCCAAGACCAAAAACAGATCTTGGGTGAATCCAAATAAAACATTTGCCAAAAAAAATATTTGAAAGGGAGAGTTCTTTTGAAGAAAAATTTAAATCACCTCCCTCAAGTCAAATAATTTTTTTTGAAAAATCCAAATAAAAATTTGGGTGTCACAACACCTACCCCCTTAGGAAAAATCTCGTCCTCGAGATTTCTGCTGATCCTCAAATAGATATGGATACTCTGCCTGGAGGAAATCTTCCCTTTCCCATGTAGCTTCATCCTCAGTGTGGTTGCTCCACTGAACCCTGAAAATTTTTGTCGTTTTCTAACGGGTCCTCCTTTCAGATTCCTCCAATATCTTTACCGGCCTCTCTCTGTAGGTGAGATCTGGTTGTACATCAATGCCCTCATGAGGTACATGCTTCTCCGAGTTACTCACACATTTTCTCAATTGTGAGACGTGGAATACGTCATGGACGTCTGACAACTCCTTGGGTAGGTCTAGTTGGTAGGCTACCGTGCCTCTTCGTGCCTTTACACAAAATGGTCCAATAAATCTTGGGGCTAGCTTCCCCTTAATTTTGAACCGCTGCAGACCCCTCATAGGAGATACTCGGAGGTATACGGAATCACCGGGTTCAAAGCTGACCTCATGATGCTTCTGATCATAGTAGCTCTTTTGTCGGCTCTGTGCTGTCTTGAGTCTGTCCCTGATCTGCTTAACTTTCTCCTCGGCCTCTTTAAGCATGTCTGGGCCGAAGATACGGCTGTCACCTGTTTCTGACCAATTCAGTGGGGTATGACACCTCCGTCCGTACAATGCTTCAAAGGGTGCCATTTGCAAGCTGGCTTGGTAACTGTTGTTGTAAGCAAATTCGGCATACGGCAAACTCTCTTCCCAACTGGATCCATAGGTGAGCACACAGGCTCTTAGCATATCCTCTAGGATTTGGTTTACATGTTCCGTTTGTCCATCAGTCTGAGGGTGGTACGCTGTACTGAAAGCTAGTAGCGTGCCCAGAGCTTGTTGTAGGTGATCCCAAAATTTGGAGACGAATTGTGTGCCTCGGTCTGATATTATAGTCTTTGGGACTCCATGCAAGCAAACTATCCGGGAGAGATAAAGTTTGGCCAGTCTTTGTGTGGAGTAGGTAGTCTTCACGGGAATGAAATGAGCAACCTTGGTTAGTCGGTCTGTGATGACCCATATGGCGTCATTTCCGCGTTGTGATCGGGGTAATCCGACAATGAAGTCCATTCCTATTTCATCCCATTTCCACTCCGGTATCCTGTTTGGCTGGAGTAGCCCTGCTGGCTTTTGATGCTCGGCCTTGATGCGCTGACATGAATCGCAACAAGCAATAAATGTGGCTATATCTCTTTTCATACCGTGCCACCAAAATCTTTCCTGTATGTCTTTGTACATTTTGGTTCCTCCAGGATGGATCGAGTATGGAGTGGTGTGGCTTTCGGTTAAGACTTGTTGCTTGAGTTCCTCAATGTTAGGTACGCAAAGTTTGTCTCCGTACCATAATGTTCCTTCACTGTCTGTGACGAACTCTGAAGCCTTACCAAGGTTCATTTTCCTCTTTATACCTTCGATGCTGGGATGTCCCTGTTGGGCCTTCTTAATTTGTTCCACCAGGGTGGGTTGTATTTCCAGTTTTGATGCGGTGCCCTCAGAGACTAACATCATGTTGAGCCTAGCAAACTCTTGCCGAAACTCAGGCCTCAAGTTTTGCGGACCGTCGTTGTCCGGGCTGGGGTTTCGACTAAGGGCATCAGCCACTACATTTGCTTTCCCTGGATGGTAGTGAATGCCGACATCATAGTCCTTGACCAATTCCAACCAGCGTCGTTGACGTAAATTTAGCTCTGGCTGGGTGAAAATATATTTGAGGCTCTTATGGTCCGTGTATATTTCACAGCGATTTCCCAACAGAAAGTGCCTCCACTCCTTGAGTGCATGTATGACTGCGGCTAGCTCCAAGTCATGTGTTGGGTAATTTTCCTCATGTTTTCGCAGCTGCCTGGAGGCATACGTGACAACTTTGCCATCCTGCATTAGCACACACCCGAGACCTTTTCGGGATGCGTCACAATAAACTTCAAAACTCTTGTGTATGTCTGGCACAGTTAAGACCGGTGCGGTTGTCAGCTTCTTCTTAAGTTCTTGGAAGCTTGTCTCGCATGCTTCCGTCCATACAAAATTTTTGTCCTTCTTGAGCAACTGTGTTATAGGTTTTGCCACAGTGGAGAATCCTTCAATAAATCTTCTGTAATATCCGGCCATTCCTAGGAAACTTCGCACATCTGAAACATTGGCGGGTGGCTTCCAGTCAAGTATGGCTTTGACTTTTTCTGGGTCTACGGCCACGCCTTCTTGGTTTAATATGTGGCCTAGGAAACCCACTTGCCTTAGCCAAAATTTGCACTTGCTAAATTTGGCGTACAACTGGTGTTTTCTTAATTCTCCCAAAACAATTCTGAGGTGCTCAGCATGCTCTTCTGGTGTCCTTGAGTAAACCAGAATATCGTCAATGAATACCACAACAAATTTGTCCATGAATTTCATGAACACTTTGTTCATGAGGTGGACGAAATATGCGGGGGCGTTTGTTAGACCAAAAGGCATCACTGTGAACTCATATAATCCGTATCTGGAAGTGAATGCTGTCTTGGGGATATCTTCTGTCCGTACTTTCAATTGGTGATATCCCGATCTCAAATCAATCTTTGAGAACACCTTGGCTTGTGCGAGCTGGTCAAACAAATCATTTATCCGTGGCATCGGATATTTGTTTTTGATGGTGACCATATTGAGTGCTCGATAGTCTATACATAGTCTCAGTGTCCCATCCTTTTTCTTGGCGAACAGCACAGGCGAACCCCAAGGTGAGGAGCTGGCTCGAATAAATCCTTTGTCCAATAATTCCTTTATCTGCTTCTTCAACTCCACCAATTCTGAGGGTGCCATTCTATAAGGCTTCTTATAGATGGGAGCGGTGCCAGGTGCTAGTTCAATGCTGAATTCTATCTCTCGGTCTGGTGGCATGCCTGGTAGTTCTTCAGGGAACACATCAGAAAACTCGCATACCACTGGAACTTTTTCAGTTCTGCAATGTCCATTTTGTTCAGTTTTGGTTGATGTGATCGTGGCCTTTCTTGAGCGGAAACCCTTATTGTCTTGCCGTGATGGTGAGTGAGAATCACTGTCCGATTGAAACAGTCGATGAATCCTTTGTTGGTGGTCAACCAGTCCATCCCTAAAATGACATCCAGTCCTTTACTCTCCAACACGATAAGATTTGCTTGGAATTGTAGTCCTTCGAACTCAATGACCACCCCTTGGCAGTAACCCTGGGCGATCTGCTTATTTCCGGGGGACTTGATGATCATAGATTTTTCCAAGGGAAGTATCGGAAAACCATGTTGTAAAACAAAACTCTTCGAAACGAACGAATGGGAAGCTCCAGAATCAGACAAAACCGTGGCAGGTACTGTGTTGACAGGGAACGTACCGAGCACGATGTCTGGGGCATTCTGCGCTTCTTCCCTGGTCACATGGTTCAGGTGACCCTTCTTGTGGTTGTTGTTGGGATTGAAGTTGTTGCGCTTGGGGGCTGGATTGTTTCCACCATTGTTTGGCTTGGGTGCCAAGTTCCTCGGTTTTGGGCATTGTTTAGCATAGTGCCCTTCTTCACCACAAGCATAGCATGTGACCCCTGGACGGTACGTGAACTCTTTGTCCCTGGCATGAAACTGTCTGACGGGCCTTGGATCAGTAGTCGTGGATCTCCTTGCTTCTGTCCTTGGAACCTCAGTCTTGCCTTGGTTGTTGCGAGCAAGAGTCGTCTTGTCCCTCTTTCGCTTACGGATATCTTCCAAACTACGGCGCTCATTCTCCAAGGTAATGGCCTTGTCCACCAGAGTTTTAAAATCCGGAAAGGTGTGTACAATCAGTTGGCATCTTAGTGCTGGTGCCAGGCCGTCCAGGAATTTTTCCATCTTCTTGTTTTCTGTCATGTGCTCGTCGTAGGCATAACGAGATAGCTGGGTAAACTGACCATTGTATTCTGTCACTGACATGCCTCTCTGCTTTAGGTCATCAAACTCTCTCTTCTTGATTTTTATGATGCTCCTGGGGATGTGTGCCCCACGGAATCCTTCCTTGAACTCTTCCCAGGTGATGTTGTGTTCACTGGGATGCATGTGTAGGAAGTTTTCCCACCATGCTGCAGCTGCTCCAGTAAGGTAGTGTGGTGCATAAAGCACCTTCTCATGATCCGAACACTGAGCAATAATTAGTTTCCTTTCAATGTCACGAAGCCAATCATCGGCTTCCAGCGGCCTATCGGTGTGAGCAAAAGTTGAGGGGCGAGTCTTCTGTAACTCAGATAACTTGGAATGAGGTTGATAGGGCTCACGGTGGTTTCCCATATTGATGACATGATTCATCATCTCTTGGTGTTGTTGCTGGCTTTGCTCGAAGAGACGGCATACTTGAGACAGGGATGCTTCGCTGTCTTGTTGACTGGACTGTCCCTGAGTGAAGTTGTTGCTAGTCTGTGTCCCATAAACCTCTTCTGGCTGATTGGGCATGGAGCGAGTCCACGGGCGAGACATTTTTCCAGTCTGGGGGTATCATTTTGCAAAACTCATGAGAAAAACTGTGTAGCACAAGGAAAATCTTGCAAAGGCAACAATTTAAAAGACCTCAAGGTTTTTAAGAAAACATAAACGATTTTGTACGGAGAAGAACTGCTTAGCATATATCTTACACGCGAAAAGCAAACACACGATACAGCACTCAGGATGCGCGTACACATTCTTGACATGTTATTTAGACTAGCGTAATCCTCCGGAAGGCAGCAAACACACCAATACAAACTAGCGTACAGAGGAAACACATCATACAAGCAGACATAACGCGCGGCTACTCGGCGCTCTCAGTCGGAGATGGTGAAGATTTCCTTCCCCTTGCCGACGGCGAGACTCAGCGGTCCAGGAGAATCAACCTCCACCTCCTCTCTAGCTGGCTCCTGGCGCGTAACGCTGCGCTGCGGTGACGGTGCGGGAGCGACGGGTGGTAGAGCGGGTGCGGCAGGCGGTGCAGCTCTGACTGGAGTAGGAGCGATGACTCGGTCGAACTCCTCAGTGGTAGGCAGACGGCGAGCAGTGGCTAAAACGGCCGGTGCATACGAGGCTGAAGACGAGACGAATGTCAGAGGCGGCGCCGTGTTGAGAAGCTCCTTCCTGCTGGCAGGACCGCCCCGGACTAAGTCCATGCGGGCAGCCACAAGATCGTCCACGAGGTTGTCGAAAGACTCCTCCAGAGCCTTGAGATACTCCACAACCATCTCGATGGCTTCATCTCGCTCTCCCCGATGGCATGCGAATGCATAGTGACTAGTGTATGGCACATGGCATGGGAGGTAGCGGTAGCGACGAGTCTTCATCGTAGGAAGGATGTCCCGAAGACGAGCTATCGCCTCACGGGCAGCCATCTGCATGGCATGCCTCTCCGTAGGCATGGCCCTTCCCACAAAACGGAAGTGGCGAGCTGCAGAATGCCCTCCCTTGAATTGCACCACAGCTTGGTGCATAGACACGTCGTCGCTGAGCTTGTGCTGGTAGAGCATGAACTCTGGGCGAACTGCTGGCCCGATCGCGAGCTTGGTGATGGAGACGAGGAGCTTGACAAACCCCTTGGGCACGTTCGTGAACACTCGATTCTCACAGCTGCTGCCAGCCATCTACAAAAGTAGGCAAAAATTCTGAGTAGTCATGTCATAAATTTATGATGACCAACAGAAAATAGCTACAATTACAAAATACTGAGGAAGCACAAAAGACGCTAATAACCGATTAGCGATCGCACCTAGCGGCTTCCTACAGTCAGCCTGGCTCTGCTACCAAGCTTGTCACGACCGGTTTTTTCAATAAAATAATTATTGAGAGACCAATCCCTTTTACGGACCAGCAAGGAAGAATTCCTTCTCACTGGTAGACAATATCTTGGTCACAGAAGAAAAATACCAGGAGTACTGAATATAATACAAGGTTGAGCGGAGACTGCCCAACAATTTATTACATGCATGCCGATAAAACAAGACGGCGGGTGGGGTGGCATAACAACTAACTCACGATAATAACGGTGGTGGAAATATCACCGCGAAGCGAGTGATATGACTCCTGAAGACTACAGCTCTTCGAGCGTCGAAGCGAGGCTCGAGGAGACTTATTGCGGGTGGCGGAAGCGTATATAATACAAGTGACCAATATCCGGGATCGCGCAGGACTGACTGGGACTCCTCTAGGCGTCGGACGCGCTATCAAACTCTTCATCCAAGAGATCGCCTTCGTCAACATCTGGCCAAATCAACAAGCCAGGTGAGTACTATGAAAGTACTCGCAAGACAGTTCGAACATAAGATATAACAAGTGTAAACATGAAGCACATGAACAAGTTAACCAGTGCGTTCAGACATAGAGATAATAAATACTGGGTGCCAAACGAGGGTCTGAATGACTCCTCGGGAGGAAACTGCAAGAATAGTAATGCTGGTGCCAAACGAGGGTCTGAATGACTCCTCGAGAGGAAACTGCAAGAATAATAATACTGGTGCCAAACGAGGGTCTGAATGACTCCTCGAGAGGAAACTGCAAGAATAATAATGCCACAGTCGGGCGTCGGGGCGACACCACATAAAGTGCTTATAACAGGAAATAAAGGCAGTGCATGCCACGGTCGGACGTCTGAGCGACATCACATAAAGGGCTTATATTTAAAGTAAGAAACAAAAACACGCCACAGTCGGACGTCTGCGCGACGTCACATAAAGGGCTTATATTTAAAGTAAGAAACAAAAACACACCACAGTCGGACGTCTGCGCGACGTCACATAAAGGGCTTATATTGTAGCTCAATAATTCAATAGTTCGGGAACATAAATTATCACAAGTACGAGACAAATATAAAGTTAGTCCATCCACAGGAATAATAATTAAACTGGATTTACCACTTGAGCTTATTCACCGGGGACAAGTTTTCCACGCGGATAGATATGGATATACTGATTACACTACTTGATCGTGGATACGATGACTTGGAAGAATTTGACTCTGCAGAGTTTGTACTTAACCACAGCCAACGGATTCCAGTAGTCACGGGGACTAGTTCCGTTTACGGTGTTTTAGAAGAAACACGTCTAACCAGTACATACCCATTCAACATTCCGAAGCCAGGGATCACCCTCGGCAACGTTCAAGAAAAACCTTGAGACGGGGAGGCTACAACCTCGCGTAGCATGGGATCAAATTTCTATACGCGCGCTCTAAGGGGGTGCCCCCCCCCCTCTCGGTCCCAACCGGAAACACCCATGCCCCCTGACCGGATGACTGGCTTTAATCCTGGGCCAAGGTACCATCATCCCGGCCCCTCTGTTTGGTGTGTACACGGAAAGAGGTTACCAACTTACTAAACCGCATCCTGGCAAAGAAACATGTGGTAGCACGGAAGGGGAAAGGACGATAACGTGACTCCGTCCACGTTAACGTCGGAATTCGTCAGATGACGCAAGGCTGGTATGCTACAACAGTACCACCTTGCTGCCCTTCATGTCACCACATGATTAGGCCATCTCTCATCAGAGATCATCACAACTTTGGAACATGCGGGTAGTTGCCTCACAAGCAACGAGGTATTCACCGACACTCATATGCCACGCACAAAGTTTCACGCAAACATGCAAAACACCTGTCATATCAAATGTTCAAAACATGCTTGCCTGGTTCGGAGAAGTCGGAGTCTAGCTCGGCGAAGTTCGCGGCTCCGTCACCTCTTCCGGAACCTACGGCATAACGAAAACGGGCACTGACGTGAAAACCAACGCGTGCACAGAAACTTCTCCAAAAAAATTTCAAATAAATCACATAAAAAACTAGACAAAATTTTAAGATTGTCAGAAAAAGAATCACTCAAAAATCCCTTTTTATTAAAAAGTTATAAAGGTTTCTGTCCAGGGACTTATCTGTAATGAAACAGAAAAGTTCCAGGGTTTAAACTGAGAAAACAGAAAACGCTTCGGAAAGAAATGCGCCAGCTAAAAAAGGAAAGCGTATTTTTCCCGAAGGCGCCAACAGAAAACGGTTCGCGAGTGGAAACAGAAGAGAGGCTGACAGGGGGTCCCACATGTCAGGTTTAAAAACCTCGCCGGCGCCCGAAGACTGCGGTGGCCGCCGGCGTCGAACCACGGCGAGTCAGTGAGATCGGAGGGTACCAAGAGCTTCAGCGTGTTCTTCCGCGTCGGTGGGTGGTGGACTCGACCAACGGGGAGCACCACGTCGACGGCGACGCTTTCTCCGGCGGACGGCGGCTCGGGTGAGGGTGGAGAACTCCGGTGGAGGGCTGCAAACTTCGAATTGAAGCGCGGGTCAGAAGGAGGGATGCATAGTGAAGCTACTGGCAAGAGATGGGAGGCAGAGGTGCACGCACGGGAGCGAATCGAGCTGGATCCCGTGGCGGGTCGCGGCGGCCGGAGTCGAGGAAGGAGACCTCCTCGGGGCTCTTCCAGTGGCTAGGCGTGCTCTAGGTGGAGTGCAGGGATGGTGTGGGTTCGAGTAGAAGCTCGGGGCCTCTATTTATAGGCGGGTCGACGGGGTGGCCGTGAACGGAGAATCTCCGGCGAGCAATTATGGCGATGCAGTGGATTGGCAGGAGGTTTGAGTGGCCAGGCAGCATCAGTGGAAGTTACTGGTGTCATTCCCCCGCTAATCTCAGCTGGTCTTGGCGTAACGGCACCGGTCCACGGTGGGGTGGCCGCACGGGCACGTCGGCGGCAGAGAGCGCGCTCCGCGCCCTGTGGTTCACGACGAGAGTGGCAGCGCGTTCTGGGGAGTGGAAGGCCACACGGCGAGCTCCGGTGGCTTGGGCGGCGCTGGGTGGCGTCGTCTGCGCCGCGCCTCTCCCTGGCGGCCGCAAAGCCGCCGCTGGCGTCGGTCACGGGGCGGCGCACCTTCTGCTGCTCGTCGCCGACGTCCGCAAGGTGCCAGACGCTCATGCGGTGCAGAGGACAAGGGGGAGGGGACAGGGAACACGGCGACACAGCGGCACTGGCGAGATCGACGTCGGGTTCTGAAGAAAACGACAGTGCACTGAAACTGTTCTCTGAACTTAACTGAACTTGATATTGACAAAGCACTGCAGGTGTTCGACAGAATGATTTGGCAAGCAGAAAAAAAATTCTAGAGCTGGTACTTGGTGAGGTGACCACTCAATGCACCCAGAGGCTGCCTGATTTTACTTGGAATTTTTGGAGAAGGATTTGAATGAATTTCACCAAATTTGACAAATCTGGTCCAAACTTGCAGCAAGTGTAGTTTGAAAATTTTGAACTGAAGACCAGTGGATCTTCATGAATCTTGGTTGAGGGTTCAAAGGACTAGGAAGGGAAAAAGGTTTGGGGGCAAAAATCAAAGCAGAAAGTGTAGCTCCTTTGTAAATAACCAATGGCTAGAATAGTAGACAGAAATTTGTTTGAATAAGATTTAAATGGAAAATAATCATATGGGGAGGTTCAACTTGCTGGATTTGATGCAACTCATGATCCAAAGGTGAGGGAAGGTTTAGGAGAGAGTATTTGCACTAAGGCCATGGCAAGAGAGAAATGTTGAAAGTGGCAAAGGATTATTCCAAAGGCCATAGTGCAAATTTCAAAGAGATTTTCAAAAGGCATTTTCCCAAGTGAAAAGTATTTTGTCTTGAGTCCAAATAAAAAGCAAGAACCTCCAAGACCAAAAACAGATCTTGGGTGAATCCAAATAAAACTCTTGCCAAAAAATTTATTTGAAAGGGAGAGTTCTTTTTGAAGAAAAATTTAAATCACCTCCCTCGAGTCAAATAAAATTTTTTGAAAATTCCAAATAAAAATTTGGGTGTCACAAAAATGGTACCCAGTACGCTGACCAAAGAGCAGTCTTCACGTGACAAACACAACCAAGAAGACATGCCACCAGCATCGAAGACCAACGAGGTAAAGCTACACGCACATGCTCCTACAACGTTAAAACAAAAAGTTATGCATGAACAGATGAAGTCCAAACTTTATTTACATTTTTTGATTGAACAGAAGAAAGAAACAAATGAAGCAGAAGATGTGCCTCAAGAAGCGATAGAAAGTGCTGCTACCGCTCGACAATGTACAAAAACTCCAGAAGACAGAGAAGAAGTGACAGGAACGGCGAAAGAGAGATTGAATGTAGAGGTCAAGCTACAAAACCTCTTTCTATAGCATATAGAAAAATGCCCCCACCAGAAAGAAACACAGACACATTTTAATTACTTTTTGCGTTCCGACAGATGCAAGAAACAGAGGAGAGCACCAATATTCAAGACCAACAAACACAACAACACAAGGGAATGGAACAAGCAGAAGATGTTCTTCCAACAACGGACAGCGTAACCGCCGTAGACCAAGCCAGAAAACCTTCGCTGTCCGAGCAAGAAATAACTGGGATGCCAATGTCGACGCAAAAGACTGAAAAGGTGAAGTGAGATAACCTGCTTTTAAGGAAATTAGATATTTGAGTGAACAAAGACACAAATGCAATCTCATTTACCTACCTCTATGTCTCAACAGCCACAAGACAAAAACGACGACACCACAGATGAACAAAACAAAAAAGATCCAGAGGAGCTCCAAAAACCTCCACTCAAAGAAGAAAAGCTCGAAGAGGCAGCACCGGCGGAATCGACTGAAAAGGTGAAGCTACAAAAAAACGTTCAAAGACACACTAAACATTTGAGTATTTTTCTTAGGGAACGAACACTAAACTACAATGAAAATAACGAGCATATTTAATTGTTTTTTAACCATGCTTTTGCACGATAACGCAGAAACCTCAACAAGACACGCACACAGACACAAGCAAAGAAGCAAAGGGCCACTGTGCACTGGAAGACCATGCAACAAACATTCCAGAGAGAAAGTCAGACAACAACAAGAAAAAGGCCGCACCATCAGACAAGAAACATTGTGCTGTAAAAGATGTTGCCGCCACAAACACGACGGTAAGCCAGGACGGCGCTCAAACAGAACGTGAACCATTGATCATACAAAACCTGGCCATCGAAGAAGGCACAAAAGATGAAGGGATCGAACGCCTGTACAACAACGTCATGACAGCGAATAAGGACAAAGGGTAAGTTCATGTTACCACCAACGAATTATATTCTTCCAATGATTTTCTCCCTTAAACATTTTACATGTATACCTGTAAATATATAAATATATATATGTATGTTGCAGGCACGAGATTTTTATAAATACAGAGACGTCAACAGTAACGATGAGCCTCATGGCAGAAAGCTTCAAGTATGGAAAGGCAGTGCGCAGCGAAACCATGGCAGTCATGCTACAGATGTTGAAAAAGCAATTCAGGGGCACAAAGAGAAAGATTCTATCAACATACAACACCGTAAGTAAACCTCAAGTTTCAACAATGAATATCACTCTATCGATCAATCAACCTTTCTGTACAATTGAATTTACAAATCTCTTTTACGCACATGTGACAAAAAAAGCAGGCATCAATACGCATGGCCAACCACGAAGATCCATTGGAGTTCAAAAATAAAGATGAAGCACACGTCAGAGACAAGACAATGCCTAAAAGGCTTAAAAGATTCCTTGATCTGGAAGAAGGAGAGCAACTACAAGATTTCGACATAGTAAGCACATCCCATGTTACAGATAAGAAATACAATCTCGGCACTACAATTCCGTCTAACGATCAACAAATCATGACTAAATCCAAGAAGAATCCCTTATTTATTTATTTTGCATTTTGCAGTTCTTTCTACCAGTTTGCATAGGCGGGCCTGTTCGAGAAGGAGTTGTGGGCCACTACTTCGTTGTTACAATAAACCTGAAAAAAGAGCGCTTTGAACTCCTTGACTCTTTACCAGATGAATATCAAGGCACAATGGATTACTTCAACACAGTAACAAGCAGAGTAAAGAGGATATGGAAGCAAGTAAGCAAATTGCTCCAGCTGTCTCCAAGTAGTATTGACCATTTCAAAAAGGTCAAAATGCAGGTGTCACCTCAGGGAGGAACGTAAGCACTACAAACCTTTCTCCTTTTCCTTACTCACTGTAACAATTAAATTATTAATGCAATCCATAAAAACATAGGACGTTAGGACAACTTCACCTAAACTGCCCGACCATCTTTGGCAACGACAATAACCAATCATCCTTCTACCTGCAGACTCGACTGTGCGTTCTATATGTTCATGAACGCAAAGCACTACACCAACGGTGGAGAAATAGTGTGCCTAACAGAAGAACAAGTCCCGGAGTTGAGGAAGAAAATTCTCTATCAAATAATCAGCCAATACAGAGATACGGCCGCACTGTCATTAATCAACTACACCAAAGGTTTCTCTTTCTGAAGACAACAAAGTAAAATTCTACTTATATAATTTTCAGACACACCAATAATTTTTTATTTTTTATTTTAACAGATATGCTGAACTCTGAGGTCGATATCGAAGACAGTGAAATGCAACGAATACATTGTGACATAATTCAAGAAGAGATTGCTCCAACTCCCGAGCACATTGGGACGAGCGCTCAAGAGATACAAGTTATTGACATTAATGACACAAGTAGCGATGAGGATAAAGAACATTATCATGTGAGCAGCAAGCATACCACCAAAGCGTCTGAAGAAGCACTCACGGAAGAACAAGCCCAGACAGATGCTGGTTTACAGAGGGAACAACACGCGCAGCCAGACACTGATTTACAAAAAGAAGACGAACGGAAAGATCCACCAATAGAACCAGACAGACCACCCCCAGATAAAAAGACAGAAGACATAACGGGCTCTACTTTAGAAGGTGATGGCAGGACAAAGAGCGTACCAACTAGCCAACAAGAGCTTTCCAAACAGAACAAGAACCCTGTTGACAAAGATCGCAAACCAGGAACATCACCCGAGGTGAAACATGCACAAGAAGAAAAGAAGCAGAAAGAGAAGGATTTAACAGAAAAGATACTTGAACGGAGGAAACGCGATGCTGCAATCTCAGTAGAACCGAGCATCAAAAACAACAGCACACAAAAGGAATCACCAACACCTAGGCAGCCTAACGAGCAGGCGCAGTTAGGTCACGACAAGAAAAAGGCAAGGCATCTTGCAAGAGTACAGACAAGATCCCCAAAACCCTCAACGATTCAATCATCAGAGATCAGCTCAGCAAACATAATCTCAATTAAGAGGCCATTCAAACGACCAAGCAAGGAACCTGGGAAAGTCAAGGTTGCATCACTTGTTCTAGGAGATTTCATTTACAGAGAAAAGGCCATACAACTCTATAGATATCTGATGAGCCAACAAGGACAGAGAGAATGCGCAGGGTAAGAAGATTCTCCTAGTTCCATGGAAACAATTACAGAGAGCTACATTCTCTAACATCCAACTAACAATTCACTCACCTACTTCCAAACCCTCCTTGCAGACAAGTGCTATACAAATATAAAAGCTCAAACCGAGAAGATTGCATTTCAGCAGAATCCTTCATGGAACAAGCAGGAAAAGAAGAAACACAGATGGAGGGCTCCATGCTAAACACGTTACTGGAGGAATGGAAAGAACAAGAACAATTCAACCCAGACGACACAACTATACTCCCTGCAGGTTTCGCAAATGTATGCATACCTCACCCACAAAAACACCACCGCCATTACTATGATAGAATATTTAACTAAAACCACACACTCTCTTTCTTGAAGCTGGTGCTCGGTCTCAATTATGATAACAGAGAGCTATCAGAATTCAACGAGGACGAAGCACTAAAAGGATTTGAACTCCTCGTGGGAGGTAAAGACATCCTCCATTCGAAGATGGTAAGTTCAGTATTATTACTTAGCACATGACCTATTCTCTTTGAGCTTCAACGATAAAATGAAATTCAATTTTTACATCAACAATGATCTCCTCTCTCAACATAGATCATGATACCTCATCACACAAAAAACCACTACACGCTCTATGTACTGAACAAGTACAGAGATAGCATCGACATCCTTGACTCACTGAACTACGTAAACTACGCCGATTTGTCTTGGAGTCAACACCACGTGCATCGAGAAGAACTGGTACGTACTTTTTGTACATTGATTTCCTCTTTTCCTCATGATAGTATGATACTCTTACTTTCCTCAATGCCGCACCCAAACAACAAAACCGTAATGCAATAACAGATGAGAAGGATGTCCGTGCTGATGAACAAGCACCACGGACTAAAACACAAGAACGAACCAGACTGGGAAAGGATAGCAGAAAGGCCTCACAGGGTCTGCACACCAAAGCAAGAAGGAACACAATGCGGTCACTTCACGGCCCAATTTGCGAAATACTATAATGGGAAAGAACTGGTCAAGGACAGAGAGGATTTTCATGTAAGTTACCACTACATACACGTCAAATAACTTGATTTCTTTATTACCGTAATTAGTTTATTAACAATTGTGAACAACACGTAACTATAAACCATACATTTTCACATGCCTGCAGCCCAGCAAGGTCGATGCCGAATGGAAACCGGAGTACGTATACACACTCATATTCGGTAAAACCAACCAAATAAAGGACCATCAACTTCCTGGAAAACTCAAAGATTACAAACCAGAGACTACAAACCTTTTTTCACCCATGAAAGGTAATATAACTATTTTCATTTTTACCATCAGTCAACATTGCTAGAGCTTCAAATATTTCTTTTAGAAACAACAGCCATGATTTTTTATCTGCTTTGACAGAGCGAGACGAAAAAAACCAGCATCAATCAGAGAGTAGCAGGAAATACCCGCAACACCGGCATTCGTTTCTACACGTGGATAAGGCAAACGAGCTCTACAACATAGTCATGAGTGACACATGGCAGGATGAATTCAAAAGGTAACTTGGTTCCTTTTACACCTCAAATTAGTTAAAGTTAGGCGGCAATCACACAAATCAGAAAGGAAACTGGAAAGAACCTTAAATTCCTGTTTATCAGCTTACTTAGTTAATGACTTTCTCAACAAAAATTTCTTCTACTGCCCTGTATGTAAGCAGAAAAGTAGTATTCTTGAGAGATCAACCACAGAGCAAAAGCACAACTCTTACTGGATCAAAGCTAAAGGAAATATTTGGGCCTGCAAATAAGAAAAAACGTCAAGGAATGGAAAAGAAGGTGCTCGATGAGTTAGCAGAAGCATGGGAAAGCAGCAACCAAACTATACACAAAATACATAGACTATTATTAGGCCCAAGCTTTGCAGAGGTAAATTTCAAAAAAAAATCACAGTGATCATATAAACTCATCTTTTTTGAACTATTGTTTAATCTCTTGGTACCGATCTATTTTTTCTAACTCGTTTTTATCGTTTTTTATTTGTTGCGTGCAGCACATTCTGGGTTTAAAGGATAAAAGAAAATCTATGAAGAACTTCAGAGATGATTTCACACGAGAAAAGGATGTCCTGGTTCCTTTGTTCCTTAAGAAATGTCAATCAGAGAAGCTCAAATCAGCAAAAATGGTAATAGCGTTTTCCATACAACAAAATAAAAATAAGCATTTCAAATAGAATACTATATTCTAAACTCTCCTCTAACAATAAAACTTTTGTGCCACAGGTATTCATGCCATTTGAAAAGGAAGACCGATACACACTATTGGTGCTCGACAGATATAGAAGGAAGCTTCAAATCATCGAACCTGAAGAAACCTCTCTTGAAGAATTGAAGAAGCAAGAATACCTGAAAAATCAATGTGATCGACACGTGCATGATGGCAAACAAATTAAGCAGATTGCTAACATGGAAAACAACGAAGCCATCAAAGAAAAGGAGCATAACAAATACCACAACCATAAAGACAAACTGGTAAGAATTGTAAATAACGCCATCTTTCAGTTTTACAAATTACACTACATGTCTCTCTAAAACAAAAACAAAATGCAATTCCCAGGTTCCCAGGTTTAAAGAAGTATACGAAATATTACTGGGTGAAAAATTCGAAAAGGAAAAGACTAGATGGGATATTGAATTTTTACAGGGCGTTCCAAAGGTGAACAAAGGTGAAACCCCGTTTGCTGTTCTAAGGTTCGTGCATCTCTTTGATGGCAACCACTTCATCGAAGAGATAGATAATTTTGACGTAAGTTTTCGCTTAAAACTCGCAATAAATCTGCTAGATATCATACACCTGCATGACCTAATACTGATGTGGTTTTTCTCCTTTTTTCCACTAAACTTCACGGAACAATGGAAAGCACAACAACTGTGCAAGCTACTATTTAGCGATCAGAATACAATCGAACCCAGCAAAATGGGCGATGAGATTAGAAAGATCTACGACGACATCACGGAATAAAAAGTTGTTGATAAGCGAACGAGCCTAGCTCCATCGAAACATCAGAAGATGGTTTAACCGCACATCATACTGTAATAATGAAGCAACAGACTATTTTTATTGATGTAGTTCCTTGATTCTTCAGTAACCAAGCATTCGAACACAAGCCGGTGCCCCTAGACACTTCACAACTATCAATCCAGGCAGTTGATGACCATGCCCCATAAAGCCCCAAGTCTGTCCCTAGACATACGTGTGTCACGTCGACACGCCGTGACTCTACATACTACTCACGCGTGACCGTCGGTGACTTTGATGTTTCACAAACATTCCCCCTTTCTGAAACTGTGTGCTGCTGAATGCCACCAACCTATAGCATGAGTCTGGCATGAGTACAAACGTGACTCTCTAAATGAGTATTCAAACAAATGCATGTGGTGCCACCCACTCGCGCCGTTAGAGACCTCACACCTGTGCATCCACAATGGTGCCTTCCTACCTCAGTATTAGCAAGCAAGCCTCTCCGACCACACCACCATGCATCTAGAGGGTTAAGGGCCAGTGATGCCTCTCAAAGCCCCACACCACTCCATGTCCGTGATGCCAGACACGCGTGACTCTCTAGAGGCTTCACAACCGTGACTCCCTAACTGCGTATTCGGAAGCATGCCTCTGGTATCACACTTTTGAACATCCACAGGATTGATAGCTGTTCGCAACAACAAAAACCCCACTTCCATGCCTCTTGGGTCATCACCTCCGTGCCTTCTGTAACTGCATCCACGTGCCTAACGTGTCACGCCCCGCAACTCTTACATGGTCACGGTACCACGCCCATGTCTCTTCACAAATGTCACAACAGTGCATCTCTAACCGAGCATTCCAACACATGCCTCTGAGACCGCACTATTGTGCACCCACAACGTTGATACCCGTGCATGGAGAAGTCGCAATCCCATGCCTTGCGTACCTGGATCCAGGTGCCTCTCTCACATGACTCTTACATGCCCCATGATGTCGCACAACCTTGACTCTGCACGCTTCCAAACCGTGACCCTGTAACTATGTATTCGGAGCTCAACTCTGCTACTCCGTCCACGTGCCTCTGGCCCCTGTAGTAACACACGCCGGTGACTCTAGAGACTGCATACCTGCGCCTCTCTAACTGCGTATTCCGACCCATACCACTCCTGCCACTCCTCAAGAAGCCGCGCTTGTGTGCACAACTAAACTGTACTCAGCACAAAAAGACTGCTTTGCATTTTGTTGTTTTTAGAGTAAAAAGCAACATTACTACTTCAAAATCACATGATTGCTGAATAAACATAGTACTTAGCAAGCTAAATAACTTGCTCAATCACATAAACAAACTATAACTTGATATAAGGAAACTTGTTTAACCTGATACAGATGACATTAGAAACTGCTTCGTTCTAACAGAAGTAAACTACGAACCTGATACAATAGAAAGGACAAGCGTAAACACAAGCAACTCCACGACCAGTTTTCTATGTTTTCGTCATCACTAGTATCCGTAGTAAGGATCGTCATAATTCTTCTCTGCCTCTTTTGCACTCTCCAGACCTTCTCTGATGTTTTCAATTCTCTTCCACGACTCGTAGGGGGCGTACGCATCTATCGCTGCATACTCAATGAGGTAATTTGGCAGTGGGCTGATCCCCCACAGTTTATGGTCTTCAACCCTATCAATCTTATCCTTCATCTGTTTGTAGAATGGTGGATCACGCTCCCTGCAACATCAGCCAAAGAGTGGTACCTCTTTCTTCCCTTGAAAGGAACTCTCCATTTGCGCTGGATGTCGATGTACTTGTCAGGGTTGATCTCCAAACCAGAACTTCGCAGCATCTCTTTGTCACCTTCAATACTGAAGCCGGCAAAGGTGTAGAACCTGTCCTCCTTCAGGAACAGGTGCAGGCTCTTGGGCCTGCAGGGGGATGACACATTTAAGGTGGATCCATCAAGTATCGATCAAGTACATGCTTATATAGTACGTATAATTCATGGACGAAAAAATTTCAGAAACTGCTATGCAGAGTTCAGAAATAAAATACAAGCACAGCATGTTATTTTTATTTTTGGTATTTACACTTGAATCAATTACCTATCTACTTCAGAAATATAGAAACTACACTAGAACAGAAAGTACACTAGAACATCAAGTTCAGAAAATAATCTCGTACATCAAATCCATAAATTAATCTAGTGCATCAAATACATAAACTGATCTAGTGAGTCAAGTTCAAAATCTATTCTGCTGCATCTACTTCAGAAACTTCACTGATACATCAAGTCAATAAACCAATTTAATCAAATTTCAGGGTGAAAAGCTAATTAAACAGAAGCATGGAGAGGTTGAAACTGTAGGATGGTTCACCATTTTGTTGCCGCGGTGATGTGATATACCAAATAGAGTTCCTCCACGCATAACTGTAGAACCGCTGCCCTCTGCAGAGGTTCGTCCTCCCTGGTATACTCGACATCAACGCCGATGTACTGAGGGTACAAGCCGCAAACCCTCTTCAGGATCCTGCTGATCATCTTGTCGGCTTCCTCAGGATTGCTGGTGCATACGACATCCAGCTTTTCCTTGCCGTGGATGTCAACCTCCTTGAGGTGCACTTTGTAGTCGTGCTTCTGACCGGGGACCTGAATGTCGTCGACCTCGGTGCTCTGGTCGGATGTCTCACCACGAGGACGCTTGGCAGATGGTTCCTCCGCCATTATCCTCCTCCAGCGATGGCCACCTTGACACAGAGATTGTGAGGAGATGTTAGTTGAGATGGAACGGCAATAGTGTTTTCGGGATTGAGCGGCTATGGAAGCGCAGTTGCCCTTTTGTGCCAAGGTCTGGGTCGTGGAGGAGGCGGTTGGACGCGGCCTCGTCGTGGTAGTGAGGGTGGAAGACATGCGCTCGTTGTTGCTGTGCGTCTAGGCAACCGCCAAGTGGCAGTGCTCGCGGTTGCCGGGAAAAAGCAACCGTCAAATCGTCCGATTAAGGACGTAACAAATGTTATTGCTCGCACCTTTCCCGACGCACGCCGCTACTACCACACGATCAATACTGCACAGACTTCACACATGTGGACCCACAACCGATACTCTCTGAGTACTATTCGCACCGATGCCTCTACTACCAAACTTCCCGACGCATCACTCTCACGTGCCCGTGGTGACACACGCTCGTAACTCTAAAGACTTCACAACCGTGACTCTCTGAGTAAGTCTTCAGATGCATGCCCCTGCCACCACACATTTGTGCATCCACAGAGTTGATACCAGTGCCTCTATAATTCGAACGTCGGTATCTGTAGAGCCTGGTGTTCCGTGCCTCACACGTCTATTAAGATGCTATAGTGAACAAAAGAAAGCTAGGCGACACGAATCTTGATACTAAAATGAGACCGTCGAAGATTACAGACGGTTCCATCATTTCCACCTCTCCCACCTCCACTACTCTCTTCCTTCCTCTCTTCCACAGCAAAATCTCGAAACATTCAACACTCACACAAGGTCTCCTCCTAGGTTCAGTACACGGGCCCAAATTCCAAGTAGAGTTCCCCTCGCAAAACAACCGCCACCACGCTTCGCCAACCACCCTCCCACTTCGAGATACACACCGTCAAACGGTGCGCCCAACAACACAAAGTACCCACCCGACGGCGACGAAGCAAGGACTTCAACACCGCCGGCGGAGATCACAACAAAAAAAGACGAACAGACAGAATAGACCGATGGAAGCGAGAAGCCGAACACAAGCAATCGAATGTAAATAACAATCTATCCCATTGCATTCCCCGAGGTAGATCGTATTGATTTGTCCATTTCCAGGGACAACAACCCCAGCCACCACGAAAGGCCGAGTTTTGCACTATCCAAAATCAACTTGTCTAAAAAATTGAAGTACCGTACACACGACATTTAATAGAAACGCTACTGCTTCCTGCTACGGATTTTTCACCACACGATATGTGCTTAAAAGCACTACACCTGCCACATCACTAACTATAATACCTCAAACGATTCAAATACTGCGAACATACTGAGAGCTCAAACTTGGTAATTACACCAGATTTTTTATGCCCGTTGTCCCTTGATTGATTGTAACTATTTTCAAGTTAAGTGCCTCATGTCCATCACTGCAGTGTTTTTACTTCAGTGCCTCCTGTACCAGAAATCGTGCCTCATGTACATTCAAAGCCCTGCCTCATGTGCGTACACCCACGTGCCTCACGTGTCACTCGCCCAGACTCTTACGTGCCCCGTAATGCCACACCTCACGTGACTTCATGAACGTGGTTCTGTAACCGAGTAGTCGGACCCATGCCTCTGCCGCCACACGTTTGTGCATCCAGAGAGTGCACACCCGTGACTTGAGAAAACACACGTACGTGCCTGTTGTGGATTCACCTTTTCTGCCTTCCGTGCTTGAACCAACGTGCCTCACGTGCCTAACGTAACATGCGCCGTGACTCTTACATGGTCCCAGTGCCACGCCCGCGTCGCTCCTGAAACTTCACAACCATGCCTTTTAACCGAGCATTCTAACACATGCCTCTCCCAACGCACTCTTGTACTACATCCACAGGGTTGATACCCGTGCCTCGAGAAGCAGCATGTCCGTGCCTGGATTGGCTTTATTTCCATGCCTCCGCTGCTTACATCCACGCGCCTCACGCGACACTGGCCTCCTGTGCCTGCGTCTACGTGCCTGTAGAACCTGCACTTCCATGCCTCGTGTGCCTGCAACCACATGCCTGTAGAGAGGCTCCACTTCAGCACTACCACGTGACTTCACAAACGTGGTGCCTTCATTTCTGTGCCTACACGTACCTGCACCCACGTGCCTCACGTGTCACTCGCCCAGACTCTTACGTGCCCCGTAATGCCACACCTCACGTGACTTCACGAACGTGGTTCTGTAACCGAGTAGTCGGGCCCATGCCTCTGCCGCCACATGTTTGTGCATCCAGAGAGTGCACACCCGTGACTTGAAAAAACACACGTACGTGTCTGTTGTGGATTCACCTTTTCTGCCTTCCGTGCCTGAACCAACGTGCCTCACGTGCCTAACGTAACATGCGCCGTGACTCTTACATGGTCCCAGTGCCACGCCCGCGTCGCTCCTGAAACTTCACAACCATGCCTTTTAACCGAGCATTCTAACACATGCCTCTCCCAACGCACTCTTGTACTACATCCACAGGGTTGATACCCGTGCCTCGAGAAGCAGCATGTCTGTGCCTGTGATAGCTGCATTTCCGTGCCTCCGGTGCTTACATCAACGTGCCCCACGTGACACTGACCTCCTGTGCCTGCGTCAACGTTCCTGTAGAACCTGCACTTCCGTGCCTCGTGTGCCTGCATCCACATGCCTGTAGAGAGGCTCCACTTCAGCACTACCACGTGACTTCACAAACGTGGTGCCTTCATTTCTGTGCCTACACGTACCTGCACCCACGTGCCTCACGTGTCACTCGCCCAGACTCTTACGTGCCCCGTAATGCCACACCTCACGTGACTTCACGAACGTGGTTCTGTAACCGAGTAGTCGGACCCATGCCTCTGCCGCCACACGTTTGTGCATCTAGAGAGTGCACACCCGTGACTTGAGAAAACACACGTACATGCTTGTTGTGGATTCACCTTTTCTGCCTTCCGTGCCTGAACCAACGTGCCTAACGTAACATGCATCGTGACTCTTACATGGTCCCAGTGCCACGCCCGCGTCGCTCCTGAAACTTCACAACCATGCCTCTTTAACAGAGAATTCTAAAACATGCCTCTCCCAATGCACTCTTGTACTACATCCACAGGGTTGATACCCATGCCTCGAGAAGCAGCATGTCTCTGCCCGTGATAGCTGCATTTCCCTGCCTCCGGTGCTTACATCAACGTGCCTCACGCGACATTGGCCTATCCCGTGGTTCTCTACGTGCCTGTAGAACCCACACTTTCGTGCCTCCTGTGCCTGCATCCACGTGCCTGTAGAACCTGCACTTATGTGCCTCGTGTGCCTGCATCCACATGCCTGTAGAGAGGCTCCACTTCAGCACTAACAGTCTCAACACTAAAAAAATACTGTAGCACACAAAAAAACCCAAGTCAAGCATAACGAATCTTGATGCCCAAACGGACGATTGAAGATTAGAGACGGTTCGATGGTTTCCATCTCTCCCTCCCTCTTCTACTAGCTTGCTTCCCCTTCCGCAAAGTAAATCTCGAAACCTTCATCACTCCCGCACGCTCTCCTCCTTCCTTCTGCACACAAACACAAACTCGAAATCGAGTTCGCCTCACCGGACAACTGCCACCGCGTTCGCCAACCACACTCAAATCCGACATACAAACAGCCACACTCTGCCCGCGACAACACCAATAACCCCGCCGACTGCGGCAACCGACGGCGAGGACTTCAACAGCGGCGGCAGAAATCGCAATAAAAAAGGAGCAACGACACAATAAGCGGATGGAAGCGAAGAACACCGCACAAGTAAATGAATGTAATTATCATTCTATCCCACTCCATTCCACCGGGTAGATCGTAGTGATTTTTCCACCTCCAGGAACAGCAACCCTAGCCACCGCTACCAAGGAGTTTTCTAATAACCTAAATCAATTTGCCTAACAAATTGAACTAGCGCAGAGATGAGATTTAATAGAAATGCTACTGCTCTCCGCCCTAGGATTTTCGCCATACGATTTGTGCTCAAAGGTAAAAACCTGAAACATCAGTAACAAGAATACGTCGATAGATCCAAACCCCGCAAGCATCCTGAGAGGCCAAAACTGATAACCATATGAGATTTTCTACATCCCTTGTCCCGTCAATGTAACCGTTTTTCAAATTAAGTGCCTCTGGTGTGAAATACCGTAAACAAAGAATAGGTGTACCCTGTGCTTCTAGGGTAAAACAACCCGTGCCTCTCTATCCATGCAAATTTGTTTTCACACCACGCAGGTTTTTTTCCTTTGACACTCGACTCTGCTTCTAACACCTGCCCATTTTTTTATGCAGCAATGACAAATCCTCACGAAGAAGCTAAAACCCAGCAAAATACTGACGAAGACCCTGCTGAAGAGCATGCAATCCAGCAAGCTCCTGTCAAAGGTTTGAGCAAAAAGTCTCCAGTGTCCATCCACAAAAAACTATATTGACATATTAATAACTCAACTGCTATCCTTGACAACAATAACTTAACTATGTCTACAAATAAAACTACCTACCACTTATTATATATTTCTTTATAGAAAACATTAAAAATGTTCGCACACTATCTTATTTTTAATTCAAAAATAGTTTAACTTACCCAATAAATCTTGAACTATCATTGATGATATTCCTCCCATTATGAAATATCACCTGCAGAGTGCATTTTTGTCTCAGAAAATGCTTCACCCTAACTTCACTACCCCAGCTGCACTCATAACCATAATTAATATTTTCTTCCATCCCCTGATTAGCTCAATTAGTAACCATAGTAATAACCTATCTTAACCCAAGAAAAGAAAAGTAAAAATACCCTTTGGGAGTTTCACATTCCTTATACATAATCATGGAAGATATATATTTTAAATGTGAATCAATTATTTTCGGACAAAAAGAACATCCTTTTTTGTTACCTGGTCATTATACAGGACACGAAGACGGTGATATTCAAAGCGCAGAAACAGGCAGCATCTCTCCTCATTCATTAGAAAAGGACACAGAACAAAACATGAGGAACAAACCACCTGCGGAAGAAATGATAACTTACACCAGGCTCAACAAGATTAAACATCTAGCAACAAGCAAAAAAAAGAGAAAATCAGATACAAGCACTGTTTTTACTCCTGGAGCAAAAAAGCAAAAGCATGCTGAAAACATCATCGACACTAGTACCTTGCAGCATCAGCCATTACCTCTAACGGTACTCCCGCCAACAGCACCAACCGCCATGAAGAAACAAGGCGAACGCAAGAAGAAAAACAAACGACAAAGGGTAGAAAAAGAACAAGACGATACCAACAGCAAAGGTTCAGATACCAATGATGACGACGATGACAGGGAACATGATGCAGATTTCATTCCTACAGATGGCGATGATGCCGAAGAGCATGACAGCGACGCAGAACATGACGACGATGTAAAAACACACTTATGTACTAATTTTGAATACCACTATTAAGCACTCAGGATCTAACGTTCCTTTCTAACAAAACCCTTTCTTTTTGTCTTCTGAAACAGAACAAATCAGGACAGAAGGACAAAAAGAGGAGAAAGACAAGCGGAAAAGAATTGGCAGCACCAACAGTTGACGAAGAACAGCAAGAAACAAACGAAGAGAAATGCCAAATCAAGGCAGGGGCAGCATTCGCTCATGTCAAGAAAGCATGGAATTTACTTAAAGACCGTCACAAGCAAGATATTAGGACGGCAGGATTTGGCAGCATAGAGAACTGCAAAATAACAGGCTCCATCTGCAGACCACTTGCAGCAACATCTACGATAACCTGGACACAGAAAGCATGACAATAACCTTCGGAGATGGTATCGAAGACAAGAAACTCAAGATTACCAAGGAAGCTATACACAAGGTGTTTGGATACCCAAACGGCACGGAAAAGTCAGCACCAAGGCCAGCGAAGAGCCCAACTTCAATGAAAGAACTGATGTCAGACCTTGACTTCAAACATACAGTTTTCAAGCCAAAAGAACTGTTCACGAAGCTAGAAAAATTGGTGAAACTAGATGGCGAACAATCAAACAGGAAATCAGTTAAAATATTTTTCCTTATTTTTTTCCACAACGTTGTCTGCGGGTCAAGCGCCGCTATCTTCGCCCGACAAGCTATAATGGTAGAGGACATGGACTATCCAGAGATGGCAAAGATGGATTTCTGCAAGGTAATCGTCGAATGTATTAAGGAAGGAGCCAAGATATGGCAGAAACACAGAAATTTGCCTCAGGAAGAAAAGAACAAAAAGCATGTCAATGGTTTGGCACAGGGGCCAGTAATCATGTACCTTGACTCCCTGCTGCTGCCAACCGACACAAAAGAAATGTGGAAGATTGCAAAGACAATGGACAAGACCTCATTACCACGAGCAAATCATCTCAAAGAGAGTGACCTAGCGAAAATAGCTAGAGCAGACATGAAAAGGGACGGAAAAGCACGACCAGATGACTATGAATTTGGCAAAATACAGGTATAGCTATATTGTACATAAATCAGTCCTTCCCTTTTTGAAAACGGTTTACATTCTAATCAACTACATTCCACCAAAACGATGTAGACATGGAAAGGAACAGCAGAGAGGATCTTCTATGCCAACACAGCATCAACTTCGTCTTCAATTCGCCAGATAGCAGGAGAACATCGCAAACAACAGCAACACCAGAACACGACCAAACTGCTACCACCTCCACCCAAACGCCGGCGCGAACCACGTGTCAGCACCAGTGGAAGCAGGGAACCAAACAAAAGCATCAGCACAGGAGCAGAAGAAAGATTCCAAAGGATAAACAAATTGTTGGAAAAAGTACTCCATGAAGCAGAACAGATACCCGCAGTAACCACCAGGGCTGAAAACCAATGCAACGAAAAGGAAAAGATATTGGATGAAAAAAAACAAGAACCTAGTCGTGCAACAAACAATTGCCCTGGTGGATTCATTGGAACAACTCAGACAATTTCAGGACATAGTTTGCACAAGGTACCTGACAGACAACGCGACCCTGCAGACACTAGAGCAAGCAGATCCAGCAGCCTCAAGTAGACTAGCCGATGCCAACCGCACGAATGAAATCGTAGCCACAACAGAACCAAGAGAAAGGAGAAAAAAAGAAGAAGAAGACGAAGAGAGGAAGAGAAGAACAAAATCAAGGGACATAGGCATTGACAAGAACAAGATAAAGCGGCAAAAACAGGTAAGTAAATACTAATGCATGGTGACATACGCACCCTAAAGCAAACCCCTGTTTTCATACCTAAACTAAAAAGAACTGCCTCAATGCTTTCAGGAACGTACCAATAGCACGCCAGGCCAAGATGAACTCCAACAGCAGGATGGTGTCAACAACCCCAAAAACACGAATGAACGCAACAAACAAAGCAACCTCACAACAGACAATGCTACAACAACAACTACCCCAACACAAGCACAAGATACGATCGACGTCAGAACCTATGAAGAGGTCAGTATGAACATCCATTTTTCCTTTCAAAACCGGATAGAGTTATAAGTTAACTAACAAACCTCCACCAAAATATAGGCTCAGCTGAAGAACAATCAAGTCAGCAGCCCCGCCAACCAAATGCAAGAGCCTAACCCACAATCAACCGTTAGCATAACAAACGACAAAGAAGAAGAAAACAACGAAGAGGAGGTAAACTTCCATAGCACACTATTACCCACACCGAAAACTCATAAATGGCAGGAAAGAAAGTGAACCGCAAACTCATATTGTTTGATCTCCAGGTATCACAAGCACTGCAAGACCAAGAGACAACCCGTGTTGAAATTGAACCCCATAGTGAACCTCAAACAGAGGAAGGCGTCACAGAACAGGAACTTTGTGTACAAGAGATTTCCAGCGCCACAACATTGCAGATCACCATCACGAGTACAAAGGATAAAGCGCAAGACATCCCAGCAGATGAGAAACAAGAGACTGTTATACCTGACAAAGAAACAGTAGATGCAGGCACAAATAACCTAGTCATCAACATGGAGGTAAAAATTCAACAACAATAACCACTTTTCAAAATATTTTTATGATGTCTGAACTACCTAATACACCCCGCCACGTCAATACAAAGATTATAAGGGATGTCTCACCCTTTTCCTTGAACAAATGTAGGAAAAAACGAGTACGCTGATCTCGAAGATCAAGAACTTCAAACAACAACATCTGAAGAGGTGAGGTTACAAAGCTCAGACACAAATGAAGTTCAATCTATAATTTCAATTTTTATTAAACAGGAAGAGGAAGCAAGCAAAAGCACTGGCATAGACATTCAACAAGAAAAACTAGAGGACAACAAGAGACAAGGAGAAGCCATAGTACAAGCACTAGACAGTCCTGCAACTCCAGAGATAGAGGTCTTATAAAAAAATTGTAACTGAACAGTCAGAAATGCACCCATTTCTTAAATATTTTTTGTGTTGGTGCAGGCACAAGAAGCTCAAGAAACCATCAACAATCAAGACCATCAAACACAACCAGAGGAGCCCAATGAAGAACCCAAACATGTTCTTCAAACGATAGACAATAATGCCACTGAAGACCAAGCCACAAAAAATTCACTCACCAAACAACAGGTACCAGAGACAGCGGCAGGGTCAACGACTGAAAAGGTAAACTTACGAAACCTGCAACTATGAAATTAAAAATTGCTGCTTGCACAATCAAATAAACTCCAACCTACCACATTTGTATTGACTCAAATGGACTCTCACTTTGCCGCCTCTATGTTTGAATAGCTGCAAGAAAAAAAAAGGTCAGTGACGATGAACAGCAAAATAAAGAGCAAGAGAAGGACCCAAAACCACCACTGAACGAAGAATCAGCAGTAACAACAACAAATACAGAGGTGAAAACACATAACACCTCTTCATGAACTTATAGTTCAAAAACACGCATTTGACATTTCACTACTTTCTTGCATAGCAGAGAAAGGAGACCAATGAGCAAAAGGAGGACACTGAAGAAGGGCAACATGTTCTTCAAAAGGCAGCCATCAACGTAACAGAAGACCAAGCCCAAAAATATTCACTCACCGAAAAACACGCAGCAGAGACGGCAGCAGCAACAACGACTGAAAAGGTAAAGTTACATACGTTGGTCCTATCAAAGTATAAAATAGCTATGTGGAACCTCAAATGCACTGCCACTTAGCCACCTGTGTGTTTCAAAAGCTACAAGACAAAAACGACGGCAGCGGCGATGAACTACAAAAAAAAGAAGAAGAAGATGCCCAAAAACCTCCACTCAACGAAGAACAAGCACAACATTCAGCAGCAATGATTGAGGAGGTAAAGTTACATAAGCTGATTCTACGAAAATATAAAGTAGTTCCATGAGAACTAAAATGCACTCAAACTTAGCCACCTTTATGATTGAACAGCTGCAAGACAAAAACCATGACAGTGACGATGAACACCAAAACAAAGAACAGGAGGATACCCAAGAAACTACACTCGACGAAGAACGGGTGGAACATTCAGAATCACCAACGACAGATCAACAGGTGAAGTTGCACAAAATATTTCCACAAAATTACACGACTTAATCACAATCATAACAGCTCAAACAACGCACCAAACGCTTCGCTGTTTTCCCATAACAGCTGCTATAATTGAAATAAAGTAGCAAGCTAAATTATTTCAATGCTTTTTCAATGATAACGCAGAAACACGAAGAAGGCGACCACGGAGATACAAGCAATGAAGCAGACACACACATTGTTCCAGAGAAAGAAGCAGAAACCATCGAAGAAAACCCTACACCGTCGTACGATGCCAATTCCCCTGGCAGAGAGGTCAGTGCCAACCAGGTCGAGACTCAAAAACAAGACGGAAAAGACCACCAGCAAGACACGGCGGTTGACAAGGAAAAACATGATGTTAAGAAAGACACAGACGACTCAAATGAGGATGCAGAAAAAACTGAACAAAAGGGTACAATGCAAAAAGAAGAACATAACATGCCGCAAGAAGCAGAAGGAGAACAAGAAAGGAACAACACTGGACAGGACATATCTTCTAGCATCGAAGCAGGCAAGACAATATAAACTTAATTGCTATCTTGTGATCTTGTGACTTGGAATTATTTATATTAAATTCAAAATCATCGCAGGCACAATGGAGAAAGGGGACAAAGATAGTGATTCCATCAACAAAGCCATCGAAGACCTGTACAATGATGTATGCAAGCCATGGACACAGAGAGAAATGTAAGTTCATGCAACTAACACAAAACACATTATTACACACGATCATTTTGATTGTATCATATGTAAACTAAAACATTTTTATAAATATACTTTGCAGGGATGAGCTTTTCATTACAACGAACAAGTTTGATGTCAATCTAGGCCATGTCGCCAAAAGCTTCAAGGTCAGTAAATCAGTGCGCACCGAAGCAATCGAGCCCATGCTAACAATCTTGAGAAAACAACTAAATGGCACAGGGAGAAAGATTCTGTCGTTAAGCAACACTGTAAGTAAAGATCACGGCAAAAGAATCACGTTTAAAAGAATATATATGCCTTTATAAATAGATAAACTTCCCCTGTAACTGAACTGACAAATTCCCTTTATGTATCTGTGACAAAACAAGCAGCACTCGATAAAGGAAGCCGACGACGAAGATCCAATGTGCTACAGAAATAATGATCAAGAACACATTAGAAAAAAAATACTACCTGCCAGGCTTACATCATTTTTCAACATGCAAGAAGACGAAAAACTGCAAGATTATAACATGGTAAGCAGATCAGCTTGCGTATATGTTATGAAAAGTTATCTTTTTATTTTATGTTTCTAAATATAAGAAGATTTCCAAATATTTTCTTTTTATTGTTTGTTTTACAGTTCCTTCTACCATGTTCGTTGCGCGGGTTTGAGCAAGACGAAATACAAGTCATTACTTCACCATTACAGTTAATATGCAAAAACAGCGCTTTGAACTCCTTGACTCTTCAACTGCATATTCAGGCACAATAGAATTCTTCAACAATGTAACCAGCAAATTAATGAAAATATGGAAGCACGTAAGCACAGAGCTACAGCTTTTACAAAAAAGCATCGACCATTTCAAAACGGTCAAACTGCAGGTGCCACTTCAAGGAGAAGACACGTAAGCACTTCCAACATTTCACTTCTTTCTTTTTTTCAATGCAAGATTCAATACTACAATTATTGAAATAATGTTGTTCTTTCGTGTTTTCAATGCAAAAATTACCACTACCATTGCTCCAACACTTCTCTTCTTTCCGTTTCTTGAATGCAACAATCTTACTAGTACCATTCCTCTACATGCAGAATGGACTGCGCATTCTATATGTACATGAACCTGAACCACTACTCCAATGATGGAACAGCAGCAAACTTAGAGCCAGAACAAGTACCAGAGTTGAGGAAAAAAATTCTATATCAACTAATCAGTCAACACAGAGGGAATACCAAACTGTCATTAATCAAGTGTACAATAGGTTAGTCTTTTCAGAAACTAATCCTTACAATTTTGTCACACTAGAAGAAGTAATATTCTTTTTTTAATTATTATTTTTTGATTCTAACAGATATGCTGAAGTATGAAGTCGATATGAGAGACAAGGAAATGCAACAGACAAAATGTTGTGTACTAGAAGAGTTTCCGCCAAATCCCGAGCCAAAAGAACATATTATGCATGCGACAACCACAAAAGAGCATGAAGTTATTGATATATCCAGTAAACACAAAGAGGTTATAGATGTCAGCAGACACGCCATCGCCGAAGAATCTTGCACAGACCACGAAGAAAAGGATCCACCAATAGAACCAGATCAACCACCACCAGATGACAAGATACCACACCATGCTGAAGAGCAAATAGACGAGCAAAATATCAACAGCAATACCCCGAGCACAGACCAACTTGAACAAACAGGCACTGATTTAAAAGAGGATGGCACAAGCAACGATGTACCAAATACACAAGAACGGGTTTCCGAGCAGAAGAAACAACCTGTTCTTCTTCAAGAAGAAACAGGCTCGACAAGCAATCAGCAAGGCACCTCCAGCACCATCTCTCTAGAGTTCCTAAAACCCAAAACAATGGAAAAGCACGACGAAGTTGATGAATTTCTTTCAAGCCTTAACCCGCTCCAACTAGAGGAATACAACGAGCATGTACAGATGGGCGTTGAATTCGATGTAATCAAAACATGGTTGAATGACCATGAAAGCTATGAATTCAACAAAAATCCCACGCCGTATCTGACAATCTTGCAGCAAGAATCAGGAGAACATTCAATGCCTCAATCATCTGAGAACAGCTCAGACAAGAAAATCTCGGTCAAGAAGAGACCAGTAAAGCCTTCAAGAAGGCTACATGGAAAAATTCCTACTTTTGTCCCGGGAGATTTCAAATTTATGAACAAAGCCAGAGCACTTCATGAATACCTATTCAGCAAAGAAGGACAGGACGAATGCGGAGAGTAAGTACTTTCTCTTGTCACAACAAAAAAACAAAGAAATGTTGCCCCTTTTTAAACCAACCTAACCAATGTCTAAACTTTTTCTGCTTGCAGTCTAAACGTATATATTAGCTCGAAGCGATCCGATTGGATTACAGGAAAACAAATAATGGAACAGCTACGGAAAGGAGATGATGGACAGATGGAGGGATCCATCGCAAACGCATTGTTCGAAGAATGGACAGTGCAGCAACAATACAACACAACCGATAAAGCCATACTTCCCGCAGAATTTGCAAACGTATGAAGTCCAATTTGACAAAAACACTTGCATCATTTCAGTGATTACAAAGATTGTACTAAAAAGTAGAAAAAAATTGGTCGCGGATCGTGCTCGGTGTTAAAATTGGAGGAAAAGGAGGACTAGCAGAATTCAATGAGGATGAAGCATTGAAACAGTTTGCACCCCTTGTAATAGGGAAGGAACTTTTAAAGAAAAAGCTGGTAAGTTAGTAGAAATATACAAACATAATTCATTTTTCCTACAGATTGCACATTTACATGTCATTTAATTCTCCTGACAAGAATGAACTTTAACTCACTCTGTCTCCAAACATCGCAGATTATGTTACCTCACAACACAGCTAATCACTACACACTGTACGTACTCAACAAGTACACGAGCTCCATCGACATACTTGACTCACTGAATTACAGAGACGGAGACGGAAAGAATACATGAAAAACACACCATAAGGATCACCCAGAACTGGTACGTCAATTCAACCTTGTTTTCTAATTGGTTTTCCAATTCCTGCATTCCCTTTGTTTAATGCCAAAACCCAACAATAACACCAAACCGTAATCACAGATTAAAAGGATGCACGCACTCATGAAGAAGCATTACGGCGAAGCGGAGCTACGAGCCAACGGCGAACCGAACTGGTCGAGGATAGCAGAAACACCTAACAGAGTTTGCGTGCCAAAACAACAGGGTACCCAATGCGGACACTTCATGGTTCAATTTGCAAAATACTGGAATGGCATTGATCTCATAAAAGATGATGAGAATTTCGATGTAAGTGAATAGTACGAGAGCAACAATTTTAATTTTTACAAGCAACACTACTTGAATACTTCAATTATCTCATGAAAGAAAAATAAAAGAATATCCAATGACCTCCATGCAGCAAAGCAACGTAGATGCCGAGTGGAAACCAGAGTTCCTTTTTACAGCCATATTTGGTGAAACAAACCAAGTAAGGTGCGAGAAACTACCTGGAAGAATCAAAGAATTCAAACCAGAAACTTCGAAGTTATTTTCCACCAACAAAGGTAAGAAAATCATTTCTACTTATCTTTTTTTTGTAATAACCTACCAACACAAGAGCTTACATATTACATATCTGCTTCCGCTGACAGAAACAGATAAAACTAAAAGGGAAAAAAGACGAAGCACTAGTCCATACCCAAAACATTCTCATTGCTTCCAACACACAACGGAGGCGTCCGACCTCTTCCATCTAGTCATGAGCGACAGCTGGCAGGAAGAATACAAAAAGTGGGTTGTTTTCTATTGCACCTCAAAAATAGTTGGACAGAGGCCAAAAATAATGTAAAAATATGTTTCTCACTGACCGTGACCTCCAAAATTATTTAATCTCCCTGTCGCAGCAAAACTATATTTAGGCGCATCCGCAGGGACAGTGAAAGCACGCAACTTACTGGAGCCTAACTGAAGGCAGTATTTGGTCCAAGACCAGCACAGACGAACATACCACATCATATGGAAAAGAGGGTCCTCGATGACATAGCAGAAATCTGGGAAAGCAGACAAGATTCAAAACAGAGTGACAGAGTAATATTAGGCCCAAACTTTGCAGAGGTAAACTTTTAAAAAGCAAAATCTTGTCTATATTGCAACACCTACTCTTTTTATATTGTTACACAGCTCTTTTTTCTAACAGTTTTTTCATCGTAATTATTGTTTGCAGCATATATTGGATTTAAAGGAACACAAAACTACTATTAAAAAATTTAAAAATGAATTGCAAAAAAGAAAGAATCAGCTGGTTCCCATGTATCTCAAGGAAAAGCAACGAAAAAAGCTCTCAACAGCAAACATGGTAACAACCCTTTCCTCCATGAAAAAATCTCAAAATATGCGTTCTATTAAATTACTTTATATTAAACTGTCATCTAAGAAACAAGTATTTTGTACACAGATGTTCGTTCCAATGAAGAAGCATGACCGCTATGTACTATATGTGCTGGACAAATACAAACACAAAGTTCACATTATTGATCCTCGAGAAACGACTCCAGAGGAATTTGAGAAAGAAAAGATAGACATGGATAAATTGGATCTAAAAGAAGCATCTCGAGTTCTTCAGGAAAATGAAGATGCTAAAAAATAAAGAGAAAGACAGTTTCAGGAATATCATGTTCATAAGTCGGCAATCGTAAGCATTTATACATAACAATTTTTTCAGTTTTACAAGTTGCAATATTAAAACAATTAATTACAAAATGCAATATTCCCAGGTACCTAGGTTTAAAGAAGTCTTCAACACCATACTAGGACAAACAATGAATGCCAAGGGTAAAAGATGGCAGATTCATACCGTGCAAGATGTTCCAGTGGTAGAAAAGGGAGAATCAACATTTGCTATTTTAAAGCTTGCATTCCTCTACAATGGTGAAAAGTTTGTCGAAGACCTGGAAGATTTGACCGTAAGTTTATATAGATTTACTTATAAACAACTTATATGCACAAACTCTAATAATATACTTTCCTTCTCGGCAAAATTTCACAGGATGAGGTCGAAGACTGGAGGGCAGAGGCAATGTACATTCTCTTAAGTAGCGAGATGAATCAAGTCAAAGCTAGTGAAATGGGTGAGGATATTAGTAAGATATTGAGCAAAAATGAAGACTAAAACTTTTGATTTAGCCCGCGAGGCTAATTCTATCTAGACGTGACAAAAAAGTTTATCAATAACTCACATTTCTATGTCATGTAGTTAGAAATTGCATGTTCATGTTGAAAAGAGAGCTATTTCGACAACAGTGCCTCTTACATCATCAGAGAGTGCCAGTAAACTATAAACAACAATGCCTCTTCTTGTTTGTACGACAGCAGTGACTCCCAAAACGAACCCTTGCGCGTGACTCTGGAAACCACCCTCCCGTGCCTCCAGAGGCGACATGGCCTTGTGCCACCAAACCCTGGGTCACCATGCCTCCCGGCAATATCCACACACACACACACATACCCTTACGCGTGACTCTGGAGACCACCCTCCCGTGCCTCCAGAGGTGACATGGCCTTGTGCCACCAAAGCCTGGGTCACCATGCATCCGGGCAATATCCACACACAAATACCAAGAACGCCTCAACCGTGGCTAGCTCCTACGCACACGTGACTTCACATGCTTCAAACCCATGCCTCTGCAGGCAACATACCAATGACTTCACGTGACTTCGCATGCTTCAAACCCGTGCCTCCGGAGGCAACATACCAATGCCTTCGTAGTATACACACATGTGAATGCACGCACAAACCTAGCTCATAAGCAGACGTGACTGCACATGCTTCAAACCCGTGCCTTTCGAAACAAAGCAGCTTGCCTTTTGCACAACCTGCTATATAAAAATTAAATAAGCAGGTTCCCTCGCGCCAGAGGCGCCGTGCCACACCACGACGTACAACGCGCCGCACGAACCAGCACGCCGCACAACCAACACACACTTCGACCTATGCCCCCCCTTCAAGATGTTTATGAAAATTGAACGAGCCGAAGGCGAGCCGGAGGTTCCCTCGCGCCGGAGGCGCCGTGCAACACCACGACGTACAACGCGCCACACGAACCAGCACGCCGCACGACCAACACACACTTCGACCTATGCCCCCCCTTCAAGATGTTTATGAAAATTAAACGAGCCGAAGGTGAGCCGAAGGCGCTTTTCTTCAATTTAGTAAAGTTATTATACACCCGTGCCTCTCCTAGTGTTCACTTGTGCCTATAAAGAAGTCACACGATTGAATGATTCTGGAGACTGCTGTTTTACATTAAAAAGTTGCTTTTTTTCTTTACTTGAAAGGTCACATTTGATAGTGTTGGTAGTCCCCGCCCGTAACTACCCCATAAATCTCCATTACCCGGAAATATAATGGGAACAAAAAGGGAAACGGGAAAGGGAAATAGGGAACCAACCGCGCGAGCTGGTATTTCTTTTGTGTTTTCGCGCGGAAAGGGAAAACGGAAAATTCTGGTAGTTCGAGGGTCAAACTGCAAAACGCACCAAACCACAAACCGGAAAGGAAAAACCGGGAACCAACCGCGCAACTGGTTTTCCCTTGCGGGAGCGCTCCGCGCGCGACACTTGTCACGCGCGGAGCGCTCCCGAACCGCTCGTTACGAGCGCTCTAGTTGCTCCCCCTATTTAGGCTATTTTCGTTTTACTTATTCTCCAACAATTTTTCTATACAGAAAAAAACACTATGGATTTTTTTTTTCTGAAAACTATGTCGGTCCTGGTTAATTATTATTCACTAGAGAAAGTTTTGAGTCCAAAACAAAGCAATTTTTAAAGAAAAGTAGATATGTTTAAGACGTATCAGCTTCTCTGGGCTTAGCTTTATTTAACTTTTCTGTATCGTAACATAGGATATGGTTTCATCTTTTTTTTCTTTTGGCAAAGGATATGCTTCTTCTTCTTTTTTACACAAAAGGATATGCTTCCTTGAACGGCCAAATCCTTGTGATAAACCCTATAAATAATCAGCGGTACCCTAAAAAAATTCAGCGGCCGGGTTGCTTTCCAGGTCAATGATAAACTAGTGGTAAGTAGTAGTGCAGTGTTTGCCCTGTGCTGGCTGCTCTAATCTAGTACTAGCTGAACCCATCTTCTCCTTCCGACACATCTTCTTGGGATGGATTAACTAAGCGAATAATGCATGGATGAAAAGCATATCCCGTGGAGCTAATCTCGTCGATGCGTAGTACGTGACGCGGCGGATTGGCACCGACTACCGTTTCACGCACGCACGCGCGCCGCTAGTTCCGCTTCCGCATGTCTTGTCTTCAAAGTCAAACTACACTTACTCGAAAAGCTACTAAAATGGCAAGTAGGAGGAGCCGAAAATGGCAACCCCGGGACAGGAAGCTCTTATTTTAGCGGTCAATTACTGGTAGTACTTGGATTGTTTAGGATATCTGATCCTTTGGATTACTTTAGCATATCACATGCTAACGAACGCCATGGACGGCATAAGCTGGATTCAAAATTTTGTGTTTGAATGATGGGAGGTGTGTCTAGGTTGCATGTACCTGGACAGGGATGAAGCTAGCCGATTCTGCGGGACTCCTGCTAAATACTCCCTCCGTCCCGAATTACTTGTCGCAGAAATGAATGTATTTAGAACTAAAAAATGCCTAGTACATCCATTTCTACGACAAGTAATTCCGAACGAAGGGAGTACCTCCTTCCGGAACTCCTCTCCCTTCGCGACCGCGTCGCCACCGCGGGCGACCGGCCGCGCATCGACCTCCCTCTCCACCAGCCCCCCTCTCCAGTCCTACCCTGCCGCCATCGCTGGCACTCGCGGCTGGCCTGGCCCCGGGGACATTGGTGGCGGCGGCCCCTGACCTTCCTTCCTGGTGGCTCTTCGGCGCGGGGCGGAGCTGCACCGAGGGTGCTCCTAGGCGGCAACGGTCTGGGTGGCGGCGGGGTTCCCCGGTGCGGCGCGAGCGGGCGGCTGGGCGGCGGGGTGGCGCAACGGCGACCTGGCGGCGGCGATCAGCCCTATCTGGGCCCTGTGGGCCCCATCTGGGCCTGGGCGGGCCGGCCGGGGCGGGTCTGCGACGTGACTTCCCGGAGGCGGGGGAGCGGCGATGAGCGGTTGGGTGCTGGAGGCGCCGATGCCAGCCTGCTGCAGCGTGGCCGACGGGGCTTAGAGGGCCAGTTTCGGGACTGACGGGCCCAGGGGTGGCCTGATATGCCCCACTGCCATGTTCGGACGGCGACCGCGACAGTGGGTTCCCTTCCGCTCGACCTTCGTGCTACTCCTCCCGTCGCTGGGCACTTCTCTCCGGTCTTCTTGGCCTCATGTTGGTGCTCGCAGTGAGACATCATGGGTGGCGGCGCAACCGCGATGGCGCGTGGTGTTGGGAGGTGGTTTGGATGGTTGGCTCCGGTTGGGCGGTCGGGTTTGGAGTGCAGGAGAAATCCTTGCCGGTTCATCCGGCTCCGATGCGGTGACACCGGCGGGTGCCACCATTCCTTCTTGGAGGGTGTCGGTGGTAGCCATCCCCCACTTCCCTCCGCGTGCCGGGGGAAACCCTAGGACTCATTTGGGCAGCAGTGTCGTCGGCGTCGCATCCCTTCTTGGAGGTGTTGCTTGGTACGCGGCAGATCGGAGCCTCGGGTTGTGGTGGTTTGTCTCCGGAGGGCGCAGCGGTGGCAGGTCATCCGCGCTTTGTTGAGCTGCCGTTGTTGGCATTTGTTTCGTCTTTTCTTTTGGGCTTGATGTGTTGCTCGCCCAGCAATGTTATGTGTACGGTGTTGATTGCTTTGGAATACAAAGCGGGGTAACCCTTTTTCGGCACAAATACTACTCCCTCCTCCCATATTATATTAAAAAACGCTCTTATATTATGGAATGGAGGGAGTAGTAGCATCCTTGTGTTTTCTCTTTCAGTAGCTAACTGTAGAGATAATGATGAATTAATTTTATTTCATATACTCTTAGAGCAAAATGATTCTTTCTTCGCAAAAGAAGAAGGGTTTTGATAAATCAAATTTGCCACAGTTAAAACATCAGATTTTTAACATTATCGAAGAAAAATGGTTGTTGCCCCACCCCCACCCCGCCCCCAAAAAAACAAAATGATTTATGCCAATCCAATATTAGTTAGTAGAATCAGATAGCTGAGCCATGCAGGAAGTGAAAAGAAAGTTGAAGTTCTTCTTTGGTAAATATTGTATTGACCAAAGACAACCAACTGAAGAGGGACTGGATTGGCAGTAAGGCTTGCTTCTTTTGTGGTGATGATAGAACTGTGGACCATTTTTTTCCCATGCTATGTGGATATAATGATTTGGAGCTAGATGTAATGTGTTTGTGATCTTAAAACTATGTATACTGATCTGACCTTGGCTGAGAGGTTCTCCACAGAATTTTAAGTCTTAGGTCTGGAGGAACAATCTCTATTGGGATTACTGTTATTTCATGCACAGTTTGGAGGAGTAGAAGTGACATACTCCCTACGTTCCTAAATATAAGTCTTTGTAGAGATTCCACTATGACCACATACGGAGGGAGTATGTTTGAGTGATAATAAGAGGATCAATGATCCTTTTGCATTGATCCATTTGCTTTCTTTGAATTAATGCTCGATCAACTTTGCAAGTAAAGAAGTATAGTCTAGAAGTGCTGAAGTGGAGAACAAGACTGATAGGGCAAATAACAAGTGAGATCTTCAGGGCTTGGCAAAGGTGGAGATATGGTGTACTGAGATTGACAAGTGGCTTTATCCTCA
>NC_057811.1:44826110-44827946 GCF_018294505.1 Triticum aestivum | reverse complement strand
CTCTGTAAACTAACATAAGAGTGTTTAGATAACTAAAGTAGTAATACTCTTATATTAGTTTACGAAGGGAGTATTTGTGTTCTCAGCGTTGTGATATTTCCCCAGGAGTTTTATGTACTTTGGCTCAATTGTAGCCTTGGTTCTGTGTTTAGACTTCTCGTATGAACTCCGTTTTTAATTTTATAGATCCTATAAGAACCATGGCTTGCAAAGAGAGCCTTGGCTCAGTGGTTGGGCATGCGATTGTGCAGCCTAACGACCTGAGTTCAATTTCTAGAATTGACAGGTGATGCACATGGGTTTTCCCCCATTTATGAGGATCAAGTTTGATGTGTGGTAGAACCACTCATCAAAAAATATCTTGATACTCATTTAAAAAATTTTGAGGACCATATTTATCTTGGTACTCATACTAAAATGGACGTATGCATCCCTAGTTGGTGCAGAGGCCGGGGAAGTGAAATTCTCCCCCAATTTAAAGATTGGCGTCATCAGCCTCTGGCGCACGGGGGAAACCCTAACCGCGCCGCCAGCCGCCCCTCCCCATTCCTCCCCCGCTTCGCCGCCGCCGGAGGGGACACTGGCGAAGCCCGTGCGGTCCCTAGGGAAGGTGGCGGCGGGGCGTCCTCGTCGTTTCGCCATTGCCTCACGCAGATCTCACGGCGGCCGGTGGCGCGCGACGGTGTTCCGCCGGTGGCTGGCGCTTGCTGCCTGTGGGGCAGCGTCCCTCACGGCGGCGGGGCTGCCCCTGAACGGCGCTTGGTGGTGGCCACTTGGCGGCGCGTGGGTGGGCTGGATCTAGGCTTCGGGTCTGCGTCCCCGTCGTGGCAGCGCTTGCTGTTGTCCTCGGCCATGGGGCGTGGTTCCGGACAGGCCTAGCACCGGTGGTGCTGGCCAGGACGCACGCTGGCAGCACCCTACTTCATCTCGCATCGTCTCGCTGGCCAGTGGTGGTCGTCATCTTCTTCGTCAGAGATGGCCGGCCAGAGGCTTGGTGATCGGATCTCGAGATCCATCATCTAGTCCCGGCTGCGAGTTGGGGAGACATGGTTGCCGGTGAAAACCGAGCCGACGATAGGCGATGGCGGCGTTCTACGCCGTTACCTTGATGGAGGCATCGTCATGTAACTACTGTCGACCCACTCGTGCTGCTCCGGGGGAAACCCTAGGATCTGGTGTTCCAGATCGGACGATGCCGGCACTGCGGTGTCGTTTCTCTCTTGGGAGCATCGTTTGTGGAGCAGCGCTGGAAGTCAGAGGCAGGAGGTGGAGCGGCTTCGTCTTGCACGGAGCTTCGGTGGAGATGTCAAGTCATGCCTGACCGACAGGTGCTACGCTTTGTCATGCCTGGTCGGCAGGTGCTACGCATGACAGATCTTCCAAAAACTTCAAGCTGTGTCGGCTGGTGGTACTTGACAGCATGGTGCTGAAGTGTATCAGTGGCGACCGCGACGTGCTCAGCTGTTTACGCGTGGGGAGGAGGTGCTGTTGGGCGCCGTGGTGGCGTCGACGATAGCTAGACCGAGCAAGGTTGATGCATCAGTACAGTTCTTAAGATGGAGCGGTGACAGTTGGCGACGGCGGCCTCTGAGAGCACACCGGACCAGTGTGTGCCCCAGACCCGCAAGTGGCTAGGTTGGGGTCTCAGGTCTTAGATGTTAGGCTTGGCTGCGAGGTCTGTGTTATTAGGCCCGGACTATCAGCATCCCTTCATCAACTGGATAGGAGTAGCGATAGATGTTGCCTAGACGGTGGCTTCAGACTTACTGTTGTATTTCTTTGTAAGGACTTTTGTGAATAATTAATAAAATGGCTGCATGCATCGTCCAAATGCAG
>NC_057811.1:44817600-44825876 GCF_018294505.1 Triticum aestivum | reverse complement strand
CTAAAAAAAAAAAAAAAAAAACCATGGCTTCAAGTAAATGAAACCGGCCACATTAGTGTTGGATGGGCTTGTGGTGTGGGGCTCAGGCAACAAGACTGGCAAAGGCAAAAAAGTGTGCTTCAAATCCTCGCTTGGCGAGATCGTTTTCTTCCTTATCAGTACTTGATCTAGGGGCTCGTGTGTTCGCCGTCTGGAATCTGAATCTTGGTGTGATTCTAGTCTATTAGGCGCCAACATTGAAGTCGTAGATGTCGCGCCAAAGTGAGCTTTGGCTCTCAAATCTCCAACATCGACATCTTCGGACGCCGTCCAGACTTTATATTTTTCCCAGGGCCTTTTTTGTAATGTTGGTTGTATAATTTGAGTCTTTGCTCTAGGGCGGAAAAAAATCACTACTCCTTGATCAAGATATATATTTTAAAAAAGATTTAAAATAAGAAATCAATGAAGATTTTTTTAACACAATACAGACATAGACGCACATAAATACACACGCACACTCTCCCCTATGAGCCCATGCAGGCATGCCCTACCCCATATGAGCACCTTCGAAAGATTGAACCGGCACATTATCTTGGCTTAACGAAGTCACCACAAATATTTTCATAGTCGATGGAATGGCTTCTCCCACTAAACGAGATCACTGGAAGTCCCGCCACAAATCCGGAAAAGTGCGAGTACCAGTTTCAAAGTCCCATAGATTGTTAGTCCACGGTGAGCATGGTCGATCAAGGTATTAAAAAAATTAGAATTTCTGAGATCTATAGACAGAAGGGCAACAGTACTATCTGCAGTTTTAGAGGGTGTTTGTTTTCAGGGACTTATTGGTTTAGGATTTAAAAAAGTCTCTATAAGTCCCATCTAAACCAAACAGGAGAGACTTATAAGGACTTAAAGTGGGCATTTGAGACTTATGAAATAAGACTCTTAAAAAGAGTCTTATAGGTACGTATAGTTGTAATGTGGTCTTATAGGAACTTATAAGACCAAACAGGTAAGGACTTTTTAGGGAATTGAGACTTATAAGTTAGGACTAAAAAAATACCTAGATTTATGGCCTTAGTGTTAGTTTAGTTTCAGCGGGGCGAAGGAAACGACGGGCTGTCAGTGCGCATCCTCCACTCGCCGCATCACATCTGACTTGGCCTCCTCATTATTTTACCAACCCGGTCACGGGCCTCCCAATCTGGCCCCATACAATAATTTAGGGTCCTTAATCAAATCAATCCGTGTAAAGACAGACATAAATCAGGGGGCGCGGCGCGCATCAAGCCCCGCGATCTACTCCACTTTTCTTCCCCAGCACGAATCGGACCTCGCAACCTCTTTCCTCCTCCGGACGCAAATCAAATCGATTCAATCCCGGCCCGAAACATTGCCGAACTCGCGACGTCGTCATCTCCGCTGTCTTCTTCTTCTCTGATCTCTGATCCGCCCGTCGGTTCGAGTTGGCCGCCCGTGCATCGATCGACCGCTATAAAGCGCTCGCCTTTTCTTCTCGCCGCCACTTCACGTGCGGGCCCGCCACCGCCTCCCATGCAAGCAGCGCAGCGGCAGTAGGAGCACGGCTGTCGTCTATATCTCGTGAGCTCCCCCCCGCCCCCGCCCCTGCCCGCTGACTCCTGGTTGGATCGATCGCCGATGGCCGTGGAGGAGCCCTCGCCGCCGCCGGCCGCCGACTCGTCCCCGCCGCGGCCGCGGCAGCCGGAGGTCGGCGCGGGCGGGCGGCGCACGGACAAGCAGGGCCGGCGCCTCGAGGTGTACAACGAGGTGCTCGCCCGCCTCCGCGCCTCCGGCGGCGCCGAGATCTCGCCGGCCTTCCAGGACGCGCTCTGGGCGCACTTCCACCGCCTCCCCGCCCGGTGAGTGAGCCTTCTCCTCCACCCCCGCCTCCCGATCGGCACTGCCGGTCTCCGCACGCTGTCCTGCTGACGCCGTCCGTCGTGCGCGCGACGACTGTTCTGTGCAGGTACGCGCTGGATGTGAACGCGGAGAGGGCGGAGGACGTGGTCACGCACCAGCGGCTGCTCGAGGAGGCGCGCGACCCGGCGCGCCGGCCGGCCCTGTCGGTGCGCGTTGTACAGGTAACGTCTTTCCGGCAGAGCACAATCTTTCTAAGTTAACACTGAATTTGTGTGGGTCAAGACATGAACCTTCTGACAAATTCAGTTTTCATACTGTACATTGTGTTCTGCATGTCTCTGTCCATGATTTTCCTAACAGGCAGGTGCTCTGTTTCCTGCTTCATCTTCAGGTATCTAGAATTATTGATGGTGATATGGATGATTCCTGTGATCATGAGATGGACATGGTTGCTTCCAGTCACTTGCCTAACCAAATGTATGTATAATCTCTGAATATCTGCCAGAGGCCTGTTTATTTGCTCATGTATGCTAACGTGGCATGGTTTGCACAATTATTCTTCAGGGTTCACCCTCCTCCTGCATTCGGCTCGTCCTCCAATCTAGAGGCGCTAGCGCTCGAAGCAAATGAATCTGATGTCGGTAGCACCAATAACGACGATGATAATAGTGTTCACCTTGTTTCCAGGTACATAATTTCTTTTTCAGTTCAAGTGCTTTATTGCTTTTTGATTATGATATTTCTTACAGTCATACAGTATGAAGGTGTAGTAATATGATTGTACTTCACAATGTTGCTATTCCATTTAAAGAGGTTAGCCATGATAATCTGCTTAGATTTTATTTGCCAAATCATTGGAAGTGGTATTTGGTGCCGCTTTCCAGTTGTAGAAGTGGAAAAACACCCCCACAATCTAAATAATTAGTGTTTAGTTGCAAATCTGCTGCTAAATTTTTACTATAAGATATTTGTGTCCTCGAACGTATTGCGAATTTGTTTAGAGGGATAAATCGGTGCATTTATATTTTTCTGTGTAGTTGACCCTCCTCCTGATTTATCCCTCTGCTGCTAAATTTATACTACTCCCTCCGTCCGGAAATACTTGTCATGAAAATGGATAAAAAGGGATGTATCTAGAACTAAAATACGTCTAGATACATCCCCTTTTATTCATTTTGATGACAAGTATTTCCGGACGGAGGGAGTATAAGATAATGACGATGATAATAGTTCTCTCTTTGTTCTGAACATTGCAGGCCAATGCACGAGATAGCATTTGCATCAACTGATAAGCCAAAGCTACTTAGCCAGGTAAACAAACGTACCAGGACAAGGCATAATCCCCATCTAAATAGGCCGCTGCTGCCATGGCATTGCAATTTTATATTTTTATTTACAGAGTCGGTCAACCTGCTCTTAGCACAGCAAATGAAATTCAGTATATGCAGAAGCTGGCAAGTAGTCAGTAAGAAACGGCATGCAAAAATAAATGAATAGAAGAAGAATTTAAATAAAATAAAATATAAGAAACAAACTATCAAGATGCATTGACATCAGAAATCTACAGGCTTTTACTGAAATAACCTTTTCTCTAACACGCAGCAAAATTATTGTCATTGTACTGAAATCACTTGAACTTTACTGTAAACTACTTTCAGACCAGGTCCTCTACTCAGCACTTGGTTGGATTCTGATACTGACACTTGTGCATTTACAGCTGACTTGTTTGCTTGGTGAGCTCGGTCTTGACATCCAAGAAGCACACGCATTTTCAACAATCGATGGCTACTCACTGGATGTATTCGTTGTCACTGGTTGGCGTCTTGTGGTATGCAATAGCTAACTGATTCCAGCACATTAGAGCGCGTTCTTTTCCTTGCTGCTATTTCTGTAATTTTTGTGTTGATATATTCTCTTTTACTGCCACTCATAGGGGACTAAACAGCTGAAAGAGAAGATAATGGAGAAATTTCGCAGTGTTGAGGTATAGGCTTCTGTCTGGCCTTCTTGTGTGAAGTTTAATACCTCTAACTGAATAATAAGCACTCTCCTGTTTGGTTTCAGTAAATTTGCTAACTTTGCCTGAATAATAGAAAATACAATCTCCTAAGAGGTTGTGCAGACATGCATTGTGGTTTTCTCAGATAATAACAAGCATATGTTATGTAATACTAAATTGGGTTGTGTACAGGCACAAGCTTGTACAGTGTCAAGTGCATCATCACCTTCATTGGAAGGCCTGCAAGGTGGAGAGAGTAGGCCCACATCTACCAGTGTGCAAATACCATCCGATGGAGCAGATGTTTGGGAAATAGACCTGAAGCTGCTCAAGTTTGGGAACAAGGTTGCATCTGGATCAAACGGGGACCTGTAAGTTACTGTTTGTGGAGTGAAAACAGTTGAACCTTGCAAAACCTGGCAGAATGTCATTTTATTCTTTGGTTTCTTAGGTACCGTGGTTCATACTGCATCCAGGATGTGGCCATTAAAGTAGTGAGACCTGAGCGCATCAGTGCAGATATGTACAGAGATTTTGCGCAGGAAGTGTACATTATGAGGTTAGCTTAAAATTTTAGTCTCCATCTCCCATTTGTTTCTCCAGATTAGTGGCAATTATACTTATGCCCATATAGAGTTATAGACTTATTGCTTAATCCATGCTCGTAGAAAGGTTCGTCACAGGAATGTTGTGCAGTTTATCGGTGCCTGTACAAGACAGCCCAACTTATATATTATAACAGGTAGGTCACAATGGGGTTAATGCTTATAGTTGTTATCATGCAGATGATGCTAACGGTGTTTGACACTTTCTCCCCCTTTTGCTGTATTTTAGATTTCATGTCAGGGGGGAGCGTATACGATTACCTCCATAAAAAGGGCAGTTCCTTCAAGCTCCCAGAAATACTAAGAGTGGCAACAGACATCTCTAAAGGAATGAGCTACCTGCATCAGAACAACATAATTCACCGAGATCTCAAGACTGCAAATCTTCTCATGGATGAAAACAAGGTTGGTGTGTTATAAATCATGCTATGCATTTTATCAGATAATTTTCCTACTGATAATCTTCTCATGGATGAAAACAAGGTTAGTTAAATTAAAACTCTATAATTAAAAAGAGCATCCTTTTCAGGTTGTAAAGGTTGCAGATTTCGGTGTCGCACGTGTGAAAGATACTTCCGGAGTGATGACTGCGGAGACTGGAACTTACCGTTGGATGGCCCCTGAGGTGTGCCGTCATGTTTATACATGTCATAACAAAACAGTAGTGATTTTTTTGTCTATTCTAACATGTATGTGCTATCTAACTTCAGGTCATAGAGCATAAGCCGTATGATCACAAGGCAGATGTTTTTAGCTTTGGTATTGTTCTATGGGAGCTTCTAACCGGCAAGGTAACTGCAATTGTTGTTGTCAGTAACATTTTTTTTTCACTTTATTTTTAAGTAGTATTATATCTGTATATGTCCTACTTCTAGAGTTACAGTGATAATGGTTCTATTTGTCCAGATCCCTTATGATTATCTAACTCCACTGCAAGCAGCAATAGGTGTTGTTCAGAAGGTAAGCCTTGAAGATACTTTTTGGAACCCCCTATCTTTCTCGAGTAAATTGTAAAAAACCACCATAATTGGAGACCCTAACTCAGAAAACCGCCACCATTCATTTTTTTTTTTAAAACCACCAACATTGTGGTGACAGTTTTCAAAAAACACTGAATGAGCAATTAGAGCTGTTTGAGTGAAAATCTGACCGCTAGGTCCCATTGTCAGGTGCCATGTGGCCTGGGTACAGACGGTGCTCCTCACACGTCGTTAGAAAGTGTGGCTCCCGTTAAGCTAGACGTAGGACCCACCCATCAGTGGGTTTGCTCCTCTCTCTTTCTCAAGCATTCTTACAAACACCTCTCGTGCACCGCCGTGGCCATCTCCATCTCCATCACGGAGCTCGAGCTGCTCATCCAGGAGCCCGTGCAGGGTCGCCGTCAGCTGATGGTGTCGGACCCGGCATGAGGTGGCGGCGCAGCCATGGACGCAGCTGGCGAGGTGGCTGGTCGTGGCCGAGCAGGGCCGCGCGCGTGGCTCCGGCCGCAGCTGGCGGCGAGCGCGGCGTTGAGCAGGATACGGGAGGAGGATGGGAAGCGCGCCGGGAGGAGCTGGACGTGGCTTGCCGCAGCCGGCGAGGTGGCTAGTCGTGGCCGAGCCTGGCGGCGCGGTGCGGTAGGACGCGGCGGGCGCGCGTGGAGCTGTGCGCACAGGGCTGCGTTCATCACCGTACCCCGGCGGTTCCAGCCACCGTCTCCTGTCATGCACATAGGAATGGCGCCGGGCTGGACCTCCTCATGCCCAGGAGCTGCCCGAGCCCGACGACGCCGACGAGGTCGCGAAGTGGAGGAGCTGGATCCGGCGGGTGGCGAAGTGGAGGGCGGCTAGCACAGGGGGTCGGGGGTCGGGCGTCGCCCTCGGATCCGTCGTCGGGGCTGCACGGGGGGCCGACGCCGCTTGGATCCATCGCCGGGCGGCAAACCGGACTCGCCGCGCGGTGGGCATCGCCGTCAGGTCTGGCGCCACGACGCGCTCCGTGCGCGGGATGGGGATCCGGCCCTCAAACCTGTCCTCGACTGATTCCGCGCTGGCGACGGCGACGAATTAGTAGCCGGAGTGCAGCTCTGGGGAGGCGGCGGTGAGGTGCAGAAGACGACGAGCCAGAGTTATGTGCGGCAGCGTTGGCGTGGTCAACGGAGACCCCGGCTGTGTGTGACTGTGAGGCTTACGGGTGGCCCCCCACTTCTATCTTTTTTTCTTATCATACGTGAGGTCAAACGGTGTCAAGTTGCTTTGCCACATCAGCACTTACAGCAGGCCCCATCTGTCAGGTAGGGTGCTAACATGCATTTAGTGACCAATCAGTGCTTTTTGAAAACTGTCACTACAATGTTGGTGGTTTTTTTTTTAAAAACGAATGATGGCGGTTTTGGGAATTAGGGTCCTCAATTGTGGTGGTTTTTTGCAATTTACTCATCTTTCTTGTTGAAAACTTGATTGAACCCATTGCTATGAGATTGCATTTTCTGGAGATGCTAACCCTCCTCCTGACGCGCATTTTGTGCAGGGCATCAGGCCGACGATTCCGAAGGACACCAACCCCAAGCTAGCAGAGCTGCTCCAGAAGTGTTGGCACAGAGATTCAGCCGAGAGGCCCGACTTCTCCCAGATCTTGGAGATCCTTCAGAGACTCTCCAAAGAGGTCAGCCTCGCCTACCCTTGTTTTACCATCGGAATTCATCGCATATTTCAGCGTATTTCTCGAGATTTTCCAGTTAACTCTGCACCAAAAGGCAGTTTTTCTGTCGGAATTCACCGCGTACTTCCTGCTAAGAGGAGGGAGTAGTATTTATTATGTTGTGGCTATGTTCATATCTGACTTGGAAGTAACATGGCAGGTGGGAACCGACGGCGATGGCCGGCAGAAAACGAAGTCAGGCTTCCTTTCGGCGCTGAAGAGAAGCCACTGAAGGGCGGCAGCAGCAGCCACCAACAAGCTTGCTCTGTGTTGATGCCCACGTATAGGTGATTGATTCCGGAATTGTTGATCGATGCCCGAGCCACTGTAGTGTACACTGATAATAATTCTCTCACGTAGTAGCTGTTTTGGCCCATTTCGTTTCCTCCTTTTTTTTCCTGTTGCCATGTATCAACTGTTTTTCTTGTTCTAGTATTGTTGTTGAATGAACGTTAAGAACATCTCCAACAGTTGCGCGATATAAGCACCGCGCTGGAAAAAATCTGTTTCTTGCGCGCGCAGCCGCTCCGGGTGCTCCAGCGAAGGCGCAAAAAATGCGCGCGCAGTATAAGTAGTTCAATGCGCGGGGCGAAACGGCATCGCGCGCCGCCTATTTCATGCGCCCGCTTCCGCGCGCTGCACACTCGAGCGTCGGCGCCGCTTTCGCCCTGCCCGCGCCGCCGCCGGCGAATTCGCCCGATGGACGGCCGCGCCGACATCCTCCTCACTCCTTCCTACACCCGCAACCCCTCCGCCGCCGCCGCCGCAAACCCTAGCGTGGGGAGCTTTGGCTTCGCCTCCGCCGGTGCTCCTCCAAGCACCGGTCTCGCGCGTGGCCTTTTCATGCCGCCACGGACGACCTTGGTGGCGGGTGGCGTCGCGCCAGCGCCCGCCGTGAAGCCATGTGCCCCCCTCTCGAACCTCCCAAATGCGACGCGGGCGAAGGCGGGCAAGGTGTCCGGGAAGAAGAACAAGGCGGCAGACGTCTCCTCTAGGCGGCCGAAGAAGCAGCTTGCAGGGCGTGCGACGGATGCGGCGGCGAGCTCGCTTGTTGCGCCGCCGGCCTATGCGCACAAGGTGTTCGATGAAATGCCCACAAGGTAAAATTTCGCCCACTTTTTTGTTGTTGT
>NC_057811.1:44795062-44817323 GCF_018294505.1 Triticum aestivum | reverse complement strand
TTTTTTTGACTGCATACATATGGATGGCTTATATGCTTTGTAGTTTCAATGATGAGACATATATGTCAACTATGGGTGTTGGCTCCAACAATTCTCATTGGTCTCAAACCAATGATGTGCATTTCGATGATCATGAGTTTGAGGTGGACGAGGATGGTGAGGGTATCGTCGATGCACCGAAAGGAAGAGCGGGCAACTACACCATGGACGAAGACATCTTGCTATGCAATACAAGGTTGCAAGTGTCGAGGGATGCCACCGTTGGAGGGGGTCAAAGTAGAAATGCATATTGGATCCGGATGAAGGAGCACTTTGATTTACACAACAAAAGTGGCATTGATCGCTCGAAAAGATCTCTTCGCTCCCGGTGGTCGACAATCAACCGAGATTGTCAAAGGTGGGCGGCCGCAGTTAAGGCGGTTGGCATCTTGAACCCAAGTGGCACTAATGATAGAGATATGGTAAGTGCCATTTCTTTCATGATTCTTCCATGTTCATCATGTTTCTTCTTGGTGTTTCAAGTGCTAACTTGTTCTTTTGTTTGTAGCTCACTATTGCACAAAACTTATTTAAAGGAGAGGAGAAGAAGACCAAAAAAGGGAAGATCAAGAAAGGGAGACCATTTACCTTGCCTCATTGCTATGATGCGTTGAAGGATGATGAGAAATGGAAGCCCCGTGATGGTGTCGATGATGAGGAGAGCAACAAACACAAGCGAACTATTGATTTGGATGACGATGATGAGGAGGCATCAGGTGATGACGGCAAGAGAAGCCCTACACCAAACTCGGTTGCGTACTCCAAGCGAGACCAACACTACTAGGAAAAGGCCTACTAATGGCGCACCTAATTTGGCCATTAATGGCGCATTAGTGGTGCGCCATTAGTAGCACGCCATTAGTATATTTTACTAATGGTGCACCACTGGTGCGCCATTAGTATGCCTCCCAGGGGGCCATCTATACCCAGGTGCTTTGGCATACTAATGGCGCACAACAACTGGATGCGCCATTAGTAACTTCGGCATACTAATGGCGCACTGTTTAGTGATGCGCCATTAGTATCCTCTGGCATACTAATGGCGCACTATGATGTGATGCGCCATTAGTATGAATATTAGGTTTTTTTTATTTTTTAATTTTCTGTTTTTTGCACAGGTTACAAAATGTATAATTGGACAAAATATAGACAGCACACATCAACAACAGATTCATCGAATACAATAGAAGATTAGTCTCTGAATACAATTCATCATTTTAGTCTCCGAATACAATTCATCATATTAGTCTCCGAATTGAAAAGACCGAACAAAGATAGAACATTATATTACAAGTCTCGAGACCGCGAGTTTGTCTTCACATTACAAGTCGATATCGATCATCTAAACTACCATCACATAGAAGAGAGCTGCGGTCATCACGATGAAACTCGTCTTCATCCGGTTCCTCCAACGCTCCCTCCCCTCTCCCGCTAGATAGCGGGCGTATCTAGATTCGGCCTCGGCCCTAGTGGCGTACCCTTTGTAACTGTTACCGCTGAATCGGTGAACCTGTCTCCGACACTCCTCCCAGTCGTCGTAGATTCCGGGAACCTTACCCTTGTACACGACATACCACGGCATCGCTATGCAGTAGCCAAACGAAACGTTAGTACCAATTCACAGACAATACATAAGCAATATATAAGTATGCAACAGAACGATCGGAAGAGAAAAGCAAGACATTAATAGCATCGATTACATCTAAGTTGAAGGACTCTCAAAACCAAAGAGACATACTACAAGTTCATTAAAGTTTAATTACAACATGAGCCAATCGATGTTTCAGAACTAGACACAGCATCACTGCTTTCGACTCGACTCAAGGGACCGGAGCGTGGATGAAGCCGCCGTCTATCGTGGGAGTCATGAAACAACGGGCGTTATCAGCCTGCATTTGTAGGATTGTGTCGATGTCACTGTTGGACGGTTGATTTCTGAGGTAGAACTGCCCCGAGGTACGAAGGACATCTTGATGGATGATTTCCGCAAACTCCGGCTGGATGCGAAAGAATTCTTGTCTGATGTCCGCGTCCTGGATTGCCGACACACTCGCGGCCCAATCTTTGAGTCTACTCGGTAGCAGTAGTTGATGATGGTCCCGTACGATCGCCCGCATGTGATGGATGGCGTAGTAGGCACCCTTCTGACCGCCAGGCGGCTGCTTGACGCAGCAGAACGTCGTATTGTGGGAGAACACGTGCTTGCCGTACTTACGAATAGGCCTGGTGAAGGTGCCTCCAGATTTGACGTAGCCGGGGATAACATCATCAAGAACCTTCTTGACATTTGTGTAGTCTACGTTCGACTGACGGTCCGGGTCGAAATACGTGGCCATGGAATATTTGGGGCTTAGGAGGATGAGCGTGCCATGTGTGTCACTGCAGAAAACACGGAATGTTAAAAGAAAAACGATCGAAATCTAAGAATTCATATGTTACGGGGCGGTTGAGCGGAGGACTTACTCGGGAAAGTAAGGCACGAGGAAGTTGTCCTTATCTTGGTTTGCCAGAATGACGCCTTCGAGGTAAGAACTCGCGACTTGCCGGTCCCCAGCGCTGCCCAAGATCTTGGCACGCATGTAGAAGGGGTCGACTATCACGATGTCCGGGGTCTTGTCGCGAATGATCCGCATCTCCATACTCAGCGAAAATAGCCGAACGAAGGTGTAGTGCAGCGGATGAAGGTTCAACATAGCGTGGATGTCATCAAACCGCAGGACGATCGTACCCCCGATGGAGTTATCCACAAAGCCCTTGCCCTCTGGCACCTTGGCCGCGAAAACCGGGTATGCCACATCCTTCTCTCGGAGACACCGCTTCTCCAAAGAAAGAACACTGTCATGCAGACTCCGCATAGCACCGGTTGCAGCATCGAGCATATTTCTCGGTAGCATCGGCCTACCCGCCACATGCACCCTCCTCGAGATATCCGCAGTTGAAGGTGGCCCGTCCTGAGCACGGATCGTACTCGGTGCCGGCTGGCCCGCACCCTTGTTAGTGTTTCTTTTGCGTGCCTTCTTCTTGATCTCCTGTAATGGGACCGAGTTCTGCTCACAGACCGCCTTCTTGAGTGTGTTGGGGCTGATCATATTTCGCACCTCGCCTATCTGAGGCTCGGTGAAGTCGGCAGCTGGAGGCGTCTCCTGAGAGCTGAACTGCAAACGACGCCTGTTGCAACTTGGCTTCTCCGCGGTACCAGCTAGATCGCACACGTCTTTTGTTGGGTTGGGTTCTTGAGAAGGAGGCCCCATGAAGTCGCCACCATCCCCATGATCGGCAAAGTACTGATCGACGTTGGCAAATGTATCGTCGTCGTCGTCGTTCTGATCCTGTGCCATATGCATGTTTGGATCCAGTGGCATAGGGATGTCCGGCACCGTTGCGGCGGTCTTGCCATGGGGCCGACTTGGCGCCGGCACGACTGGCGGTGTTGTCTTTGGGGTGGTGTCCCCCGCCCCCAAACGAATCTGGCTCTTCGGCCAAAGCAGGGGCCAGCTCAGGCAGGCGCTGAGGTTCATCACGTCATCATCGTCGGCCCCGATGGGTCGAATCGGAGGTAACACCTCGTCGCAGCCTAGCAGCACCCGAACCAGTTGAACCCTAAACAAGTTGGGTGGCATCTGGGTACCGTGGAACAAGGGGTTGCCCGGTTGAACGATTTTGCCCTTGGCGACATCGACCAACTCGTTGTTCACGAAGTGCAGGAGAGTGCACGGAACGTCGGCGGCGCCATGCGAAAACATGTAGGGCATTAGGGATGCCCAGTCAAAGGCAAGGAGATGAAGTCCTCAGCCGAGAGAGGCTTAATTAGTTACCGTGATGATGGCGTCGAGCTCGGCTAATGTCGAGGCACCGCCAACGGCGGGCATGCAGTTGACGGAGGGGCCGCTTGCTGCAGAGGTGCCGGCCGGCGTACACCCGGGTGCATTAAGCTCCCGTGCCGGCGTCGGAGACACCAATGCCGGCTCCGCCGGAGACACCAATGGCCCCGCCATCGCGTTCTGCGAGTTGCTGGCCGTGAAGCTAGGAATCGGGGGCGGCCCCTGTTGGCCGCCCGCAATCCACGCACTAATCCCCTGGATCAAGGTAGGCACAATGGCGGTGATCGTCGCTCCGAGTTGTTGTTGCACTTGCTCTTGGACAATCTCCGGAATCCGCGCCACCTGTGCCCTGAGTTCTTGAACCTCGCGCGCCTGGCTTTCCGAGCTGGTCTTTTTCTCCTTTCGCCCAGCAGTGTCATAGTATGACGACCATTTTGTCGACAAGCCTTTGCCGGCCACACGACCAGCTGACGTCGGCTTACTGAGCTTATCCTTGTTCTTCATTACATTCAACGCCCTATTTAGAGTGGTGTCCCAAGGGTTGCTCTTAGTCGACCCCGCGCTACTGCTTTCAGTCGCCTGCGGAAGGAATGTGAACCATTTAGAAATTTGGCTTCATTAATTAGAATGCAACCATATGGAGCTAATTACGAGGGGGTGTATTCCTTACCAGAACAAGCTCAAGCGACCTGGTCTTCGGATCCGTGGTAAGCTCCTTTGTTTTCGGGTCCTTCTTGTACCGGGCCCTGACAAAGTTCCTGGTCTGCTTGTCACCGTATTTATCGAAGAGGGGCGGTAGGCCTTGCTCGGCACGGTCCGCCTCCTCCTTGTCCCATATAGGCTCCGCCACTCTGTAACCGCCGGGACCGAGTGTTTGTTCCCCTAAGTTCAGCTCCCGCATTTCTTTCCCCCACTTACTCGATTCGGAGTTTGCGGTGCTCGAGCAATTGATCTTGAAGTCGTTGTAGTCATCTTCGGTGGTCGAAGGATTTTTCTCCTTGATCTTCTCATAACTCTCACCTTTCTCGATCATTCTCTTCACATTGCTTTTCCAAGTAGACAGGGCCTTGCTCATCTTCGTGAGGGCAATATTGTTCACTTTATTCCCTTTGAGGCTTGTGTTTTCAAATTCAGCGGGGAACTTGTATCGTTCGTGCAGCTTCGTGAAGAGGAGGTTGCGCAAATTCCCTCGGTCAGGATGCCTCAGGTTCTCGGTGTTGATCGAGACGGTGCTCCGGAGAATGCACCCGAGCTGAAGCGAGTACCCCTTGACTATTCGTTCGGGCGCCGTTGGATTCCCGTCGGAGTCCACTTCAGTAAATTCCTCCTTGAGGGTGCGGAGCACGGTCGGGCGCCGGTCCTTCCGTTGCCTCTTCGGTTGGCTGCCATCTGTGCGTGCGCCGCCATCATCAGTGGTGGCATCCTCGGCGGCACCATCAGTGGTGGCATCAGTGGGGTCATCCTCAGCGGTACCATCAGTGGTCTCAGGATCGGTGGGGAAGGCGACGTCCTCATACAAGTGAGGTTGTTCCTCCATCTCCTGGGACAGCTTCCAGAATGGCTTGACGCTCGAACCCCCGGCCTCATCGTTGTTGGCCATGTTTCTCTCTAAATAGGAACAAAGTTTGGTCAAAAAGTTGGTTATTGTCAAGGAACAAGATCATGGTCTCATCATTTAGGGTTTGTCGACACCGAGGCATCCTAAAAGCTAAGCTTTTATCATTGAGGCTTTTCGACGCCGAGGCACCCTAAAAGCCTAAGCTTTCATCATTTCGGTTTTTATCGACACCGAGGCACCCTAAAAGCCATGCATTAGTCACAAGTACGCCGGGGCACTTGATCCTACTTAATTAACTACTAAGATACCCCGGCCCATGCATTAGTCACAAGTACCCCATATGTCCTATTTTTAGCAAAGTCATGCTAAAATTCACGGAAAATTTCAGCATGACCTTTGCTGAAAATAGGACATATGGAGTACCCGAATTTGCCGGAACGGAAGTTAATCGACATTCCGGCAAACTCAAGGGCCTCTTGGGTGGACAAGGCAAAAAAGGCCTCCATCACAACATGGAAAATACATTGGCATGTGAAGAGGTGAAACAATATATGCATCTCCAAGCAGTATCATTCAACATTTTGGACAAAACACTACAAGCAACATGAGACACTGAAAACAATTGCTACCAATGAATCTACACTTCTATAACAAAATAAATCAGAAACTTAGTCTGTCATCATTAGGCAGCCACAGCCACTGGACACGCAAAATAAATGGCGCCCACGGTCATTCTATCAACACTTAAATTTTGAGGAATGTCAAACTGCTGTACATGACTAGAACACATAGTAACAGAGCTTTGTGAACCCAACACTTATGTAACATGATTCAGACTATTGCAGCACAATGGAATTTTAAGTGTTGATCTCACCATACTATGTGCTGGATATGATCTCAACTAGTACTGCTGCAGATCACTTGGCTCCTTCTCCTTCTGGCTAAACTAGGATGGCTTGTGTGACAGCAAGTAACCAGTTTAGCGGCTAAATATTACTCCCTCCGTCCACAAATATAATATGTTCATGGTCATTCTACCAGAAGTTCAGTTATGGTGTCCAGATGGGGGTATATCTGAGCCATTTTCTTATGCATGTCCCTGTTTTTGTGTCGCCAGATAATGATTTGGTCCCGATGTAGTGATTCTTTCTGCTTTCACCGATTCTTGTGTGGTTTCTGGTCATATTTGGTTCTTTGACAATTGGCTTCTCCCTGTTATTCTTTTTTTTGGGATTGGCGGTAAGTGCAGTTGATCGAGATGACGAATAAGGCTCATTTAGCGGTGTACCGAGATCAGATACCATCACTTGTTTTTGTGGTATGGGTTATGGTTACTGTTGGCAGTGATGTACATTCAAGTTGGCCAGTTGTCAATATTTTGTCTACTGTTGTCCAGCACAGCAACTGCTAACTGGCCTCAAATTTGCTTTCTGCTGATGATCATATTAATGCTTATAGAAGCCCATACGTGGAAAATCACAATATTGTCATACACCTGCATTTACTTCTTATAACCTCTTGTTGCGAAAATACCATACCACCTTCTATAAATGGGCCAACTCCGAGCCTCTTGCTAAATAGAGCTACTTCTGAGTACAAATGATCGTTTCCTCAACAAAATTTGAACTGATCTTTTCCTTTTTGAGAATTTTTATTCTTGCTCACTGGCATCCATGTATAGATAAAATATATGTTGATAGTTCGGTTATGATATTAGTTCTTTCGGTAAAATCATGTTCTGGTGGATACAAAGGACTGTTTTGCAAGTTTATATTTTACCTATTTCTTAACATTTTGTTGGTTTTGCAGTATGTCAACCAGTTCTGTTGTTTGAGAAATAGTACTGCAGCTGCACTTATTCTTGTCTTCTGTTCTTCCTTTTTCTTGAATTGCTATGCTGATTCTGCTGTTCCTAAGTCCCTTGGATAGTATTTGAAACTATCTTATTTGGTGCTGGGTCAGTTTGCTTGTTTCAATTGCTATTTGACTTGATAATTTCATTCTTTTCTACCCTACTCTTTATCTACTTATCAGTTTGTACTTTTGGTTACTCTTTACTGGTTTCAATTTAAGGGACGTATAGGGCAAGTTCAGATGTCAAGATTACTGATTCTTTCGTGTCATCTAAGGCTGTAGTTTTTTTAACGGTGTTCAAGACACAAAATAATTTAATCTTAATCCCCATCACCTAACAATTTGTTATAATCTAAGGCTGGTGCCAGAATTACTCCAAATTAGGGCACACTGAGAACAAAATAAAATTTTCAGCTAATTTCTTGAAATTTATGCACAAAAACCATGAATCAGTGACTGAAAATATGCTAAAAGATACCCTATTAAATTCAGGAACGAACAAATGCACGCACACAGGAGTATAGTTCGTAAAAAAAACTCTCAACTATGTTGCGGATTAACTATTTTAGCTGTACAATAGCATAAGTATTATCCCAGGTATTTAAAACAATTTCCAAACTCCGATCAATTTATAACAAAATTGTCCAAATCTTATAGTTTCTAGTAAGCAAAATCATACTCTCCGGGTTTGTGTAAATCAAAAAGAAAAATAACTTAGATATAGTTTAAGAATGCATGTTAAATCTGTGACATATGAATACACGCAGGATATAATAGTAATCACTGCCAGTTAAAAATTATTTGTGTGCCATCAATCTAGAGCCAAAAAAATTGCAATTTTTCAGTAGGCCGTCAATATACTGATGACTACACGTTTAAATTTAATACAGAAATACATGCCAACACTACAATCAACTCCACGTAGATTATAAATTGTATAACTATTAAGTATAAAGAAAGACATTTGAAATAGTAAAAATTAAGCTTTCAAGATATATGTCTTATTGGAACATCATGAGGCATCAGATAGAACAGGAGTAGTAAAAAGATCACAGAGTATAGAATGCTGTAGAGTAGGCCGGGTGGCGGGGTACCTGGAGGAAGGCGGGGAGGAGCGCGAACTTGTCGACGGGGCTGGCCACGGGCGCGGCGCCGAGGAGACGAGGACGACGGGGCGGCGGGGCGGCGGCGTCGGGAGAGGAGAGGGCGGCGTCGCGGCGTCGGGGCGGAGACGAGGACGACGGGGCGGCGGGGCGGCGGCGTCGGGAGAGGAGAGGGCGGCGTCGCAGCGTCGGGGCGTCGGGGCGGAGACGAGGACGACGGGGCGGCGTCGAGGCGGCGGGGCAGCGGCGTCGGGAGAGGAGAGGGGAAGGGGATCGAGGGCGAGGGCGAGGGAGAGAGAGGGGATAGGTTTGGGCTGGGGATAGGAGAGGGGAAGGGGATCGAGGGCCGGGCGAGGGCACAATACTAATGGCGCACCACCCCTCGGTGCGCCATAAGTACATCCATACTAATGGCGCACCTCACCCTGGTGCGCCATTAGTATTTTTTTTTTGATTTCTGCTCGAGCCAACAGGTTATCTTCCACCTGACCTGGTCCACACTAAGTTCCCTCTACTAGCTCGACTGGTCAGCAGCCAATTCTCACACCAAGAGGTCCTGGGTTCGATTCCCAGGCTCCACAATTTTTTTATGCATTTAAAATGCTGTTTGATATTTATTTGTGTTTAAATATGTTCAAACTTGTTTAAATCATAACAGTAATATTTTTTATAAGACAGTAATAATTATTTAAAAAATATCATCAAACAGTAATGCCGGTGGAGCGGGGGAGGGTGCGCGGGGTGCGGGGGGCCGGTGGACCGGGGGGTGCTCGGCGGCGAGGGGGACCGGATCTGGCGAGGTGGGATAGCGATCGAGATGGAGAGGGATCGAGATCGAGTGTCCATGAAATTTAAAAATATTCATGATAGTTCAAAAAGTGCCCATGAAATACAATCGAGAAATGAAGGCTACGACTTAAATACAATCGATCTTAGCTAGCTATCTGTTCACAATCTTCTTGCCCTTCTTTTTCGCAAATGGAGTTCTTCTGTGGAACGGACGTCATTTAGGTAGGGTGGCCCTGCTTCTTCTTGTGGTCTATGCTGCTACTTCATCATCGTCGTCATGTTCGATTCTCGTGTCGCCGTACTTGTCAAAGTCTTGCTCATTGGCTATTCCATCCATTCCGATGATCTTCCTTTTGCCTCTCCTCACGACAACACGACTGGGCTTTGACGGGTCGGTAATGAAGAAGCATTGGTCCACTTGGGAAGCCAGTACCCATGGCTCATTTTCCGCGGTGACGTTTGCTCCTGGGGTCTTGGATTTGGCTTCGGGTATAACCATGGTGGTGAAATACCGGTCTTCTTTTAGGACGCTTTTGGCCCATCTGACACGGAACATCGGGACCTTCTCTCCAGCGTAGCTCAGCTCCCAGATCTCCTCGATCCTTCCGTAGTATCTGTCCTTGTCGTTACCGGTGTAGGATTCCATCGTTACCCCGGAGTTCTGATAACCATCGCTCTTCATGTCCTTGGCCTCGGTGTAGAATATGTAGCCGTTGATATCGTACGCCTCATAGGTCATCAGGTTGTGCTCGGCGCCCTGTGACAAGGCGAATATGAGTTGTTCTTCCGCGGAAGAATCCTCATGTAAAGGGTACGACAGAAGCTTCTGCTTGAACCAACGCGTGAAACATGAGTTGTGCTCTTTGAGTATATCTCCGTCCGTCCTCTGTTGGCCTCGGTCATTGTACGTCTTCTTAATAAAGGTTTTGTGCTCTACCACCCAAGGATCGACCACGTCTATGTGTTGTAGCGCGACTAGGTTTGCTCTTTCAAAGTCGGCGAGTCGACCCTCGAAGTCGACATGCATTTCGCGGCGACCCTCACGGTGACCCCATCCAGCGAGCCTGCCGAGGTGCCTGTTGACGGGCAGATCAACGGGGTTCTCGATGCCTAGATAATTCGTGCAGTAGGAGATGCACTCTTCGGTCAGAAAGCCCCTGGCTATGCTTCCCTCTGGACGTGACATGTTGCGAACGTATCCTTTGATGACACCATTCATCCTTTCGAACGGCATCATGCTGTGCAGGAACGTCGGCCCGAGTTGGATGATATCGTCCACGATATGGACCAGCAGATGCACCATAACGTCGAAGAATGCGGGCGGGAAGTACATCTCAAGCTCACATAGTATCACCACGATCTCTTCCTGTAGCCTTCTGAGTTGCCTCACGCCAACAGACTTCCGAGAGATGACGTCGAAAAAGTTGCATAGGCCAAATAGCGTTTCACGGACGTGCGCGTCCATGATCCCACGGATTGCAACTGGAAGTATCTGCGTCATCAGCACGTGACAGTCGTGAGACTTCATCCCGCTGAACTTCAGCTTCGCTAGGTCTAGGTATCTGCTTATCTTCCCCGCGTAACCGTAAGGAAGTTTTACTCCTACGAGGCAGGTGAAAAACTGCTCGATCTCCTCCTGACTTAGAGTGAAGCACGCGGGAGGGTAGTCATTTCCGGTCTTCTTGGCCTTTTTGCCTTTGCGACGACTTTTCGTGTCCTGCTTCGCCTCATCATCATCATCATCATATATAGCGTGAAGCTCCTGCCTGATGCCCATTGATTTCAAGTCTGCCCTTGCTTTCGGCCCATCTTTGGTCCTCTCTGGCATGTTGAGCAGGGTACCAAGCAGACACTCGCACACGTTCTTCGTGATATGCATGACATCAAGGCTGTGAGGCACACGGTGGATCTTCCAGTACGGCAAGTCCCAGAAAACAGACCTCGTTTTCCATACCTTCAGCAGCGGCTCTGGCGCCTTTCGCTTCTTTCCTGGCTCTGGCGCCTTTTGCTTCCTTTCCGGCAGTGGGCAGTCTTTCCAATTTTTCAACAGCTCGTCTATTTCCTCGCCGCTCCTCGTACGCGGGCGTCCTCGGGGTTCGGTTTCACCATCGAATAGATCCTTGCGTTTTCTCCACGGGTCATCGTCGCGAAGCCACCTTCGATGTCCCATGAACACGGTTTTCGAAGACCCGGGATCTCTATCTAGCTGGCGATACGTTGTGTCATCCATGCACCTGACGCATCCAGAAAATCCGTGGACCACCTGCCCCGCGACATATCCGTAACCGAGATAGTCGTGCACCGTTGTGAGCAGCGCGGCTCTCATAGGGAAATATTCTTTCTCTGCGGCGTCCCACGTATTGGCTGGCGTTTTCCACATCGTGTCAAGCTCCTCTTTCAGCAGCCCCAGATACATATTGATGTTGTTCCCTGGTTGTTTCGATCCTTCGATTAGCATACTCATGTGAATGTACTTCCTCTTCATGCACAACCAGGGGGGAAGGTTGTACATCCACACAAACACAGGCCAGGTGCTATGTGTGCTTCTCTGGCTGCCAAACGGATTGACTCCATCGGTGCTCGCGCCCAGCACGATGTTCCTTGGATCGTTCCCAAATTCTAGGTCTTCGAAGTTCAACGCTTGCCACTGGCTCGCATCCTTAGGGTGACTCAGCATCTTGTCTTTTTTATCTATCTCCGGATCATTTGCGTCATCTTCTCGCTTCTTCTCCTCCCTATCCGCGTGCCAACGCAGGAGCTTTGCTACCTTAGGGTCCGCGAAATACCGCTGCAGACGAGGAGTGATCGGAAAGTACCAAACCACTTTTCGAGGAGCTTTCTTCCTCTTCTTGTATCGAGTGACGCCGCACACCGGACATATGGTAGACTCCGCGTGCTCGTCCCGATAAATGATGCAATTGTTCATGCACACATGGTATTTCACGTGCGGTAAATCCAGAGGACACACGATTTTCTTCGCCTCCTCCAAACTGGTCGGGCACTTGTTCCCCTTGGGAAGACGTTCGTGCCAGAATGACATGTTCTCGTCGAAGCATGCGTCGGTCATTTTGTGTTTTACCTTCATCTCCAGAGCCATGAGCGTTACTTTCAGGCGGGTATCCTCGGGCCTGCATCCTTCATACAATGGAGTAACCGCGTCTAACTCAAGTTGATCCATCTTGGCTTTCTCTCGGGCGGCAGCTCTTGCGTTATCCGTCTGCTTGAGAAGCAGCTCTTGAATATGAGGGTCTTGCACCCAGCCCATCGATGGTCCAGCGTCGTCTGCTCCGTCGGCATCATCATCTTCATGATCATGCCCGTCGTCTGCTCCGGCATCTTCCTCATCATCATGTCCTGCATCTTCTACATGATGACTGTGTACAGCATCACCGTCGTGATCATCTCCTGGGGATTCTTCGTCTTCTCGCCCGCCCGAGCCGCGGTGGTTGTCTTGCTGCCCTTCCTCATTTCTTGCCCGGCCCCCATGGACGACTTCGTAGTCATCTTCATCACCTTGCCACCGATAGCCATCCATGAAACCACGCAAGAGCAGGTGGTCCCGCACCTGTCGGGATTCCGGGTCCGCAATAAGGCTCTTCAGCTTGCATCTTCGACACGGACATCTTATCTCCGTCTCGTTCTTTTGAAGCATCTCGGCCTTCGCGGACCTCAAAAACCTATTCACGATGCCTTCGGTCATCATGCGGACCATGGTCGCCTATGGGGTAGAGCAAAACGATATTTTAGAACCAAGAAAAAATTTGGCATGACTTTCCCTAAAAATAGGACCAAAAAGAATGCTTAATGCCAAAATTCTCGCCGAAACGGAAATGAATCAACATTCCGGCAAAATATTGGCAACTATCGCATTTCAAATACCGGTACACCTCCAAACACAAACACATATGCAACACCACAAACATATGCAACACCACGAACATACATAGATCTAGCTAGGCCATAAAAAGTGCATGTGCACATTGTTGTAGGGAGAACAACATAAATATAGCTTCCCCCCTTACTTACCTATCAAAACAAGGTAATTTAACCACTTAAATTGAATGAATCTATGATGGAAATGAGGTGAAAAAGAGGAGGCACCCGAGACAAGGAGGAGGTGGAGAGAATGAAGTGGGGAGAAAGTGAGTGTGGGTAGGAGAGGCTGTCCAAAATATCTTGTTGCTGCCCACTTACTAATGGCGCACCAACTCTAAATGCGCCATTAGTAATCCAGGTTACTAATGGCGCACCTTCTGGTGGTGCGCCATTAGTATGTTTGGACAGGCGCACTAGTTAAAAAAAATTGATACTAATGGCGCACCCTGGGCCAGGTGCGCCATTACTAGTTACAACTAGTAATGGCGCACTGTGTCTGGATGCGCCATTAGTATGTTTGGACAGGCGCACTAGTTAAAAGAAACTTGATACTAATGGCGCACCCTAGGACAAGTGCGCCATTACTAGTTACAACTAGTAATGGCGCACTATGTCTGGATGCGCCATTAGTATGTTTGGACAGGCGCACTAGTTAAAAAAAAATTAATACTAATGGCGCACCCTAGGCCAGGTGCGCCATTACTAGTTACAACTAGTAATGGCGCACTGTGTCTGGATGCGCCATTAGTATGTTTGGACAGGCGCACTAGTTAAAAAAAAATTGATACTAATGGCGCACCCTGCGCCTGGTGCGCCATTAGTAGTTTCAACTCTAATGGCGTATCAGGAGGTGGTGCGCCATTAGCACCGCTTGTCTGGTGCGCCATTAGTGTCAATCCCATCTATAGCCCTTTTTCTAGTAGTGCAAATGGATGCAAGAAAGACGGAAAAGAAAAGAAGAAGAGGAAAGGAGATGACGAGCTAAAAAATGCTATGGAAGCTATTGTGAATGCAAGAAAAGAAGCGAACGAGGTGAGGAAGATGGCAAGGAACCAAGATGCAGCGGCCAAGGAGAGGAGGTTGGCGGCCGAGGAGAGGAGGGTGGCGGCCGAGGAGAGGAAGGTGGCATTGGAGAAGAAATTGGCCAGGGAGGGGCGAACTAGATTGTTGGAATGGGAGAAGTACTTGTTCTTCATGGACACATCTACCCTCGATGAGAAGCAAAAGGAGTACATCAATCTTGCCCGCAAAGAAGTCTTGGTCCAAAAAAGAGCCATGGTTGGCATGGGCGGCATTGGTGGCTTCAGAGCTACCATGGGCGGCATGGGTGGCTTCAGAGCTACTATGGGGACCATGGGTGGCATGGCTGTCTTCGGAGCTACCACGGGAGGCATGAGTTTTGCGTCTCTCATGGGAGGCATGGGAGCACCTCCGGGTGACATGGGTGGACGCATGTCTTTCGGTGTGTCTCACATACCTTCGCATGATGCCGCTGGAGATCTTGCCAACGCCTTCCGAGCTCCCCAAGATGATGCGGCGTGACACAATGAATAGGAGGATGAAGAATAGGACGAAGAGGAGGAGGCAGAATCGGAGGAAGAGGAGGACGAAGATGAGGATGAGGCATGATTGTTGATGTGCCATTTGTTTGTGTGAACTTTTATGTCATTAACTTCGATGATTTTGAACTTGGTTGGATGTTGATGTGGGCATGATTTTGAACTTTTATGTCATGAACTTGTTTGGGTGATTTTAAACTATGCTATGTCTTGTTTTGATGTTTGAAATATCACCATATTGTCTCCAAAATGAACATATGGCAAGCGCCGGCTGCTATCCCGCGCTGTAATTTAGCGCGTCTGCTGAAGCGGCGCGCGCACTATATATTTTGCAGCCGCCGCTGGAGCCAGCGCTCTGCGGCGCGCAAAAACTGACGATTCCGGCACTGTAAACGGTTTTTTAGCACGCCGTGCGTTGCGCGGCTGTTGAAGATGTTGTAAGAACACGAAAATTCAGATCCAATGATGAATTATGCGTTTCGACGGCACTTCGGCCGAGAAAATAATACAAAAAGAAGGTCGGGTGTTATGTCACTATGCACAAATTCGTCTACCGGGGGGGTGGTTGTACTCCCTCCGATCCATGATAAGTGTCATAGCTTTAAATTAAGGTTGAACTAACCATATTTTAGATCGGAGGGAGTACTCTGCAAGGGTGCATGAGCAGAATGTAGGTGAAAAAAAGGGATTATGCCATGCACGGGAGGTCCCATGCCTGAGTCAATCTCTCTCCTCCTTTACTTCTTACATTACACGTATAGTATTCCACTCACTCATGCCTTCTTCATTTGATTTTGAAGTTTGAAACTTTTTTTGCGGGGTAAAGGAAGGTTTATTCCAAAATTATCGAGTTACAATCGCGAGGTAATAGATCCTTAGTACATGAGGGCCCTCTAAGTAACCACACATAAGTGGTACACTCAGTCCGGCTATATCTAGCCGAACAATCTGCAACTCTATTCTGATCCCTATGTATCTTCTGTAGAATAAACTCCATATCAGCCATTAAAACTTTAATCTCCAAGGAAAGGTGGCCATATGCGGATCTGTCCACTGAAGTACTCGAAAGAATTGAAAGTGCTTGTGAAGAGTCTGATTGCACCAAGACTGAAACTCAGAGTGTTGGATAGTTAGAGCCATACCTTGCACTAAAGCATGAACCTCTGCCTTCAACGCATCATTGAAGTTTGAATCTTATTTATCCATTGAACCAAAAGGCTAATTTATAATATGTTTGTGTCAAGACCACCCCTGAATGCATTTCGATGGTTTTAAAAATGGAAATATGCGACATGATAAAACTCTATGAAACATAGTGCAAAAATGGTAGAAAAATCATGAATTTTTTGACAACAAACTTGCTAAGTGTTACACACATGTAATTTGTTTTTGCGAAGAAAAGCCTTTCTTTGTATTGTTGGCAAAAAAGCAAAATCAGCACTATATTAGAGTTACTATTCACTCTATTTTGTCTTGGAGAAATTATTATTTTTGCTCAGATTTTTCACGGGAGTTCTTTTTGGAAAGCTTTATTCCAGTACACCAGTAGTTCAAGTTTGTTGGAAAAAAGTTTTGAAGATTTTAGACTTTTCCATAAATTTCTAAAAAAATCACAGATTTTTTTACCAGTTTCATCATGTTTTAGAACCTAAATTTTAAATTTTGTCAAAATATATTCAAGATTGGTTTTGTTTGGAAGGCTTCATTACGAGAGATGCAAATGCACGACCAGGTGATAAATCCGACTTGGTGTTCAAAAGATAAAATCGATACAATCTTTGAATCGTATGAAAAAAAATATGGATGAGTTGTACTGTCTAGCATGAATCACGGCGTGGCAATCAATCGCTGGACCGTGCACGGGACCTCCCGTGTCCCGTGCACGGTAGTTAATCCACAGTATTGGACTGATGAAGAATGCCGTTGGCTATATGCATCATTGTACCGGGGCGTGCGGCCGGCGAGAGATGCATGGATCACTGTCGTGGTAGCCGCCTTGGAGCGGGATGAAATTGCCGGCGTAATTGTGGTCGAGCAGACGGCGTTACGCCTGATGCTGCTGGCTAGCCGCCGCATTAGAACTCCCGATGAAGCATTTGTTTATGCGTAGGTAAGCCTCCATGTCAATGGCCGCGGCACCTATTTTAGACGCGTAACGCTTGTAACCCAGCCGCACCTCACCACCACAGCCCCTGCATAACGCGCCACTTGGAAGATGGACAAGTACTGCCGTCCCGTCGCTCTGTCCTCCCTCCTGCTGATCCTCTGCTGCCTGTCTCTGCTCCGGGCTGGCTCCGCCGCGTCCGTCACCGCTGGCGCCACCGACGGCAGCGAGCTCTGGGGATACGTCGAAGTCCGGCCAAGTAATCCACGTGCTCCCTTCCCTATATACGCTGGTCTAGTCATCGTTCGTTGGCGGGAGAGTCTGAAGCTCCTTTGGTTTTTTTGGTGTGTGTTGCAGAGGCTCACCTGTTCTGGTGGTACTACAAGAGCCCGCAGAGGGTGTCCACGCCGTCCACCCCATGGCCGACCGTCCTCTGGCTGCAGGGCGGCCCGGTACGCCATCATCTTCTGTTCTCTTCTTACTTACCTATGCCGGAGCCATGGCTGCCCACCGGCGAAAGCTCGCCGTCATTTCCATCTTTCCATGGATGTCTGTCCGTCGAGCAGGGAGCGTCCGGCGTAGGGATCGGCAACTTCCTGGAGGTCGGGCCGCTGGACGTCCACCTCAACCCCCGCAACTCCACCTGGCTGCAGAAGGCCGACCTCATCTTCGTGGTCAGCCAGAGCTACAAACTCCTACTCCTCCATGCATCTTGCTTCTTCCTAACCCGACCTCGCCGTTTCGACGTAGACCGATTGATTACCTGTGTTGATGGCTGGCTCGATGCATGGCAATGGCAATGGCAGGACAACCCCGTGGGCGTCGGGTACAGCTACGCGGAGAACGGCAGCGCGCTGGTGACGAGCGACTGGGAGGCGGCCGCGGACGCCACGGCGCTCCTCAAGGCGCTGGCCACGGAGGTGCCCGCCCTGCGGGAGGGGAGCCCGCTGTTCCTCGTCGCCGAGTCCTACGGCGGCAAGTACGCCGTCACGCTCGGCGTCTCCGCCGTCCGGGCCATCCGCGCCGGCGAGCTCAACCTCACGCTCGCCGGCGTCGCGCTCGGCGACAGCTTCATATCGCCGGAGGATTTCGCGGTGAGCAAAACATGGTCTCTTAGAATTCTTGTTTTAACAAGAGCGCTCTTTAATTTGGATGGTGCAGCTCTCCTACGCGCCGCTGCTGCTGGACGTGTCGAGGCTGGACGACAACGCCGGCGACGCCGCCAAAGGGTAAGTAAACATTCGAGCTACCATGCCTCCCTTGCTACCTTCTTGCTTACATGGCGTAAAAAGGAAACATATATTCGGACTCACGATCACATGCATGCATGTGCGCGCAAACTCTGACCAGGAAGGCAGCGACCGTGAAGGAGCAGATCGCTGTGGGACAGTTCGCCGCCGCGTGGAACTCGTGGACGGACTTGCTTCTGTTTATCGAGTCCAAGAGCGCTAGCGTTGTAAGTATGAACTAGCTTTCAACTAACTTAGTGTAGCTTTCAACTTCTTTGAAAACCTTAGGGGGTTTTGGTTTCCCCTTTGTAGGACACCTATAACTTCTTGCTTGAAGCTGGCATGGACCCGGTGTCAGCGGCCTCTTCGTCATCGGTGGCGGCAGTGAGCAATGCCCAGACAATGAAGTACTCAACATACCTTAGTCGCAAGGAGGTTGCATCTGGTCCCAACACCATCAGCGGCATCATGAACGGCGTCATCAAGGAAAAGCTCAAAATCATCCCCAGTAACCTCACGTGGCAAGGGATATCGGAGCTGGTCTACAATGCACTGGTCAATGACATCATGAAGCCTAGGATAGACGAGGCAAGTGAGCCTAGCTCTACACCGACCGTCAAATATTTGTTCATTTTACTTTTGTTTTGTTAAATTGCGACAAAAGGGACGATGTTTCACTAATTGATTAACTCTTTGCAATTTCCACAGGTTGATGAGTTGTTGTCTTACGGTGTGAATGTGACGGTGTACAATGGCCAGGTGATTGTTGCTCTTCATTTTTGCTTACTGTCTCTGGCAAATAGTACCCACAAAAACCTCGACGTTCTTTTTTTGCTTGCGAATCATTAGGCGTAATGTTAGTACATATATACTTGTTGATTACAAATCCAATGGTCGTAATGAAGTTTATTCATGGGAGTAATGAAAGAACATTTAGTCAGATTACAAATCCAATGATCGTGAAATTTTCTTGAAATATTACTTTCAATTTAGAAATAGAAATGGTGTCACCATGCAATTTGCAAATAGAAACTGACCAACTTGTAACCAAGACGCTAAAAACGACCGGATTTTATCTTCCGTGGGAAGCATATGGTTGAGTGCTACGACTGGTCGATGTACTGTCGATTTGATGAAGGTACCAGATTAGCAAATGGAATCATTTTGAGTAAGAAACGGCTCTTGAATTTGATATGATTTTTTTCTGAATAAAAAGTTGACATGAACTTTCATCTTTCGTTTTAGAGAAAACCACTCCCACGGTTCACATTCTACACCCAGATATTTCCAATTGAATAGCATTTCATGAATGGGCGTGATTTATGTAAGTCTCTATTTATAGTACTGTAAGTCCAATGAATTTTTTCTTGTGAAGCTCGATGTGATCTGCTCGACGATCGGCGCGGAAGCATGGGTGCAGAAGCTCAAGTGAGGCCTTCAATTCTTTGTCACGCTTCTCCTCGCGGTTCAGATATGTGTGAGCCCTCTAATCACGCTTTTGCACTTTCAGATGGGACGGGCTGAAGAACTTCACAAGCCTGCCAAGGCAGCCCCTGTACTGTGGGTCCTCCAAGGTCACCCAGGCCTTCGTCAGATCCTACAAGAACTTGCATTTCTACTGGATCCTTCAAGCTGGGCACTTTGTAAGCTCGTGAACATAGATGCATCCCTCCTTGGTGTCTTATATGTTGCTCTTGAACTGAAGTTGATATTGGTGCATGTCTGATATTGCAGGTGCCTGCTGACCAGCCTTGCATTGCACTAAGCATGATCAGTAGCATAACCCAGTCTCCGGCAAGTTAGATGACACACTAACTCTAGCTTTATTGTACTTCTTTGTGGGGTAGCTCTATTGTACCATCTGCGAGAAGATAGATGGTGATCATGATTCAGTGCAAAACCCAATATCCGACATTTGCTAATTGGAGTTGGCATGTCATTCCCTTCTTGGAGATGTTGCTCTGGCAGAGTTGTATTCTTAGTGTTGTCATGGTTTGGTCGATGTGCCTTCTTAGCGTGTGTCATCCTTTCTAGTAATTTTGTTGTGTCAATCCTCGATGTTTTGAATAGCTATTGATATTGTGTTGTTACAGAGAGCCTGGTGTAACTGATAGCTTCTTGGTATTAATATGCTTCCTTTATCACATAAAAAATCATCACTTCAGTGCTAAATCCCCCCCCCCCTCCCCCCTCTTATTTCCGCCGAGTGAATTACTCGTCATTGATTCCTTGTTGCTACCCTTCTTCGTCTCTGTCTCTAGTGACCTCTCTTGTGCCTCCTGGTCTGGTTACCTTTTGCACCTCTCATTGTTTGTGGCCGCCTTAAAAATGACCAAGGTGGGTCGATAAAATTTATAGCAAAACCGAAGACAAAAGAAACATTACTCCCACGTCAAAGGTCCAGATGTAAATGCTTTTTCATGAAGTATGTTACATACTTCTTGTCTTAGATTTGTCAAGATAGTGACATACAAATGTATTTAGACAAATCTTAGACAAGTAATACTAATGGGAGGGAGTACTATATTTGTATCATGCATATACACATCACCCTAATTTGGTTGGCTTGACGGAAAAGGAAAAGGAGCGGGACGTTGAGTAGACGAGCAGCACAAGGATCAACCTCGAGCCAAGCCAAGAATCGCATCCTCTCCACACATGCGTGCTAGGGCCCACTTGACCTCTCAGGTCCACGCTGTTTCCTCCTTTGGCCCCACCTCTCAGTGTCGCGTAACGCCTGCTATTTGGCTCATAAAGGTGGCGGGAGCGTAACGGCACGGCCCGGAGATCGGACGCGCGCGCGCAAACGCACGCCGACGGACCGGCCGGCCATGCCGTCCATGGCCGACGACGGCGAGCGGGTCGAGCTCCTCCACGGCGACCTCGACCTGACCATCCACGAGGCGTGCGGCCTCCCCAACATGGACGTCCTCTCCACCATCCTCCGCCGGCTCTGCATCCGGCCCCGCCGCCTCCCCAGCCGCAACGTCGACGCCGATACCGACGCCGACAGCCCCCTCCGCCGCCGCCGCCGCCGCCGCCAAAAGCCTCGCGGCCGCCACAGCATCGTCCCTACCTCCGACCCCTACGCCGTCGTCGCGGTGTCGGGGCCGGACGGCCCGGACACCACGCTCGCGCGCACCTACGTCGTCCGCAACTCCGAGGCCCCGGACTGGTCGGCGCGCATACGCATCCCCCTCGCGCACGAGGCCTCCCGCCTCGTCCTCCAGGTCAGGGACTCCGACCCCTTCGGCTCCGACCTCATCGGCTTCGCCACCCTCCCGGCCGCAACCCTCCTCGACGGCAAGCCCATCGTGGATGCCTGGCTCCCGCTGCTCCGCCCCGACGGCCGCGGCCCGCCCAAACCCAACTCCGCCATCCGCGTCTCCCTCACCTTCACCCCCGCATCGTCGTCGCCCTCCCGGCGGCGCCACCGCTTCGGTGGCGTGCCGGCGTACTTCCCGGCGCGGCGTGGGTGCGAGCTGAAGCTGTACCAGGACGCGCACGTGGCGGTGGGGGCGCCGTGCTCGTACGAGCGCGGGCGGTGCTGGGAGGACGTGTGCATGGCGGTGCTGGGGGCGCAGAAGCTGGTGTACGTGGCGGGGTGGGCGGTGGGCGCTAGGGTGAGGCTGCTGCGGGAGGAGATGTCGCCGGAGATGGCGGAGAAGGCGGCGGAGGTGAGGGCGCTGGCCGGCGTGGAGGTGGAGAAGATGGCGCTGGGGGATCTGCTCAAGTACAAGTCGCAGGAGGGCGTGCGCGTCTGCCTCCTCGTCTCCGACCACCATGACACTCCCCTGCACCCCAGCTTCTTCTTAAACACGGTAAGATCAGACTGCAACTCTGTTTGTGCGTAATTGTCGATTCCAATGGAATTTCGTCAAAATTTAGCAAATTTCAGAGATTTCAGTACGTGCCAACATATCTGCAGTTCCGGCGGGTTATCTTAGTGGGAAATGAATTGGGACCAAATTCAAGCATAATTCACCTCTCAAAAGAAAATTCAAGCATAATTCAAACTTTTGTCGATTTTTCTCAAACCTTGATAGGATTCCTACACGTGTAATTATTTTAGGTCCAAAATACATGATTGGATAAAACCAATGGAACATCTCGCATATCGATTGGAACCAGAGGTTGCCACACACAAAAAAGGCTTTTGAACCAGAAAATCGGTGCACTACTACCTCGGTCTATTTTTTGCGAAAAAGATCTTATCTTTCGTTAAAGTTCAACGGAAGTACAAAGCATCTTAAATATATAAAAAAATACATTGAGATTTCGTGACCACCAACCGACCAGTACTTTGGTCAGAACGAGCCGTTGTCGCCG